>NC_087554.1:63768794-63990530 GCF_036250125.1 Pseudopipra pipra
GAAGCTCTGACACGGCACCAACTGATGTCGGGGCCAAGGCTGATGACACGATTGAGGGCATTGCAAGCACTGACTGCACATCCACGCCGGCACTGCCCTCTGCCTTCCAGGTCCTCGACTGTCTGGACGTGAACACCTCTCCCAACAGTGTCCTGCAGATCCTGGCAAGGCACCTGCAGAGCCAGTGCCCAGAGAGGTGGCGCCTGGCTCTGCGAGGGCTCCTGGTGCTCAGCGTGGATCCCTCAATGGTGAGAAGGGGGCAGGGGATGAAGCCACACGGGCAGCCTGGGGCTGGAGAGGGCGGTGACTTGGCCTTGGCTGGGCTTCGGGAGCTGTGGCAGCTGCTCACAGATCTCCTGCCTCCCTCTCCAGCTGCCCAGGCCCTGTGGGACAGGCCTTTGGCCTCTGGGCCCCGGGGCAGCAGCGTGGGTTTGCAGTGCCAGAGTGGGGTTGGTGGGGCAGCTGTTTAGGGCTTCCCAGCACAGCCTTCTGTTCCACACAGGCCAAAGGCATCTGCAGCCTGTCTGAGCCCCTCCTGGAGCTGCTGCGTGATGGAGATGGAGAGCTGGTCGCCATGACCCTCTCCGTGTTCCGGAATGTGCTCCGGGATGGAGACAACAGTGAGGAGTTCAGCTCCACTGCCCCGAGGCTGGTTGAGGCGCTGCGGCCAGTCTTTGACCACGTAAGGCTCTGTGCCCCCAGCCACAGGCACTGGGTGCTGCCAGGAAACTTGTGGAGTTTCAGGGCCTGGAGCTGGTAGTGCTGAGGTCTTTGTCTCTTCTTTGGCCCCAGGACAACAGCCACGTGCAGCTGCTGTCCATTCGCCTCTTCCGAGAGGTGATGGAGGTGCTGGCGGAAGAGGGAACAGAGCCCTGGGAGATGCAGGTGCGCCAGAGCCTGGTCCCACTGTTCTTCCGCTGGCACGACGAGAACCAGCGCGTGGCAGAGGTGAGCACTGCTGGGCTCTGGTGTCCCCGGGGCAGGGGCTGGGCTGCCTCCTGCCCTGGGGCCTCAAGGGCTCAGGCCTCCTGCTGCCCTTGGAGCAGGGACACAGGGGCTGTGCCCTGGGCTGCGGTGCCATGTCCCGCTCTCTGCTGCTCTGCAGGCTGCTTGGGAAGCACTGCTCTGGGCTGCAAGCTTCCTCAAGAGGAAGGACCTGGAGCAGCTGCTGGAGACAGAGCAGCCCTTCAGGTTCTGTGATTGCCTGGTAAGGATGAGTGCAAAGGCCCAGCCCCAGGCTGGAGAAGCCCCCAGCCCCCAATGCCCAGTGTGCGGGGCTGGCCCTGTGCCCCTGCCCACTGCTGCAAACACAGACCCTCCCCTGCTCTCTGCAGATGGAAAAAGACCTGATCCGAAGGGGCGAGCACCTGCAGCAGGCCCTGCCCTACCTGCAGAGCCCACAGGAGCCCCTGCGAGAGGCGGCCGTCAGGTTCATGGGTGAGCCCCAAGGCCGCGGTCCCTCCCCGCCCCGCTGCAGCTCGGCCCCAGCCCCGGCTGCTGCAGCGGCAGCAGGATGGGCCCAGGGATGTGCTGGGGAGCCCCGAGTGCCCTGGCGGCTGCTGCCGCCCTCTGCCAGCCCAGCCCCGGGGCCTCCCCATGCGGAGCCCCTGGGCCCTGACAGCCTCTGTGTTCCCAGGGCTCGCCGGCTGGCACATGAGGGAGTGGCAGCAAGACCTGTGGCCCATCCTCAAGGGTGAGTGAGGGCAGAGGGGCCTCCCTGGGGGCTGCCGGGGACCAGCACAGACCCTGGGCAGGGAGCTGCAATCCCTGCCCTGCCTGCACAGGGCTCTGCTCCCTGCACACCGTGGCCAGAGCACACACACATGGCAGGGGCAGGGTGCCCATTGGTGCTCAGCACTTTCCCGCTCATCCTCTTGGCCCCTGCTCCCTCCTGGCTGTGCCAAGAGCTGCCTGGCATGGCCCTGGCAGGAGGGGCTCCTGGGGTCCCTGCACAGCCACGCTCTGACCCCGGCTCCCTTCCTCTCTCTTCCAGGCCTTACAGCCATGAGCGAGGACGACTGCCCCTCCCTCTCCAACATGAGAGCTGCACTCGTGGCCACTTACAGCCGTGCCATGAGAACTCCACCTGCTCCGCTGAGACGACCGATGTCCCTGCAACAGCCCCCCACCACAGCCCAGGGACCACTTCTCAGCGCGGCTGCACCTGCAGCTGATGCTGGGCCCAACTGAGCCAGCCCGCAAGGCCAGGCAGCTCCTGGCCTCTGCAGCCCCATGGATGGCTCCCTCCTTCCATTCCCTTCTCCTGACCCCACTTCATCCTTCCCCTACTCCTGATGTTAATAAACCCTGGTTTTCTCCCCTTATCTGCGTCTTGGTGCAACTGAAAGGGCACAAACCCTCAGCCCTGCAGCTCACGGGCCCGCTCCTGCCTCTCTTTTGCCCCTTGAGCCGTGGGCACACACCCCCAGGGACACGGGCACTTCAGGCTGCAAAGGGGCCTGTCCTGAAGGGCCACTTGCACAGCATTGTGCACTTCAAGATCTTGCTGAAGGGTGTGCTGGGGTTCCCCAAGAAAGCTGCAGACTTGGGTCATCCCTGGAGAGGCAAGGGGCTTGCTTCTCATGGAAAGTGAGAAGTTCTCGGGGAGGGAGGCACAAATGTCTCCCTCTGGCTCTTGGTGGTCCTTTCCCTCCTTGTGTCCCGTTGCACTTTGGAGAGGGACAGGGCAAGGGGCACTCATCAGCCTGTGGGGCAAAGCCACGCTGGGGCAGCTCTCGAGACTGCAAGAACAGCTGGCACTGCCTGTGCCCTGAGAACAGAGGTCCTCTGCCAGCCTCTGACCCACTGACTTCCAAGAGACATGCTGGAATCAGGGATCAGGGTGCCTACAGGGGTGGCTGTGGGAACATCTTGCAGCACAAGGATCCTTCTCTGAGGAACATCATTAACACTGGGAAAGGCCTTGGATACCATCGATTCCAACCATTCCCCCAGCACTGCCAAGCCCACCATTTAGCTATGCTCCCATATACCACATCCACACGTTTCTTGAACACTTCCAGGGATGATGAGTCCACCACTTCCCTGACACAATCACCACCTGCTGGAATCACCACCTGCTGCATTTCCACCACTTCCCCGGTGGAATCAGCATCACCCACTGCTGCTGCCCCACTGCCCCATTTACTCTGTCCTTGGGGACCAGCCCCTCAAAGTCCCTGGAAGGCAGCTGGCACTGGACACACATCACGGAGCCACCCCTGAGACAGCTCAAGGGATGTCACCTACCTGGTGTCCTGAGCATCCAGGTGACACGCTCATCCCTCCACCACGGCTGCCAGGAAAGCGCCCCGGGTCGAGCTCTCCCTGTGGTCGGTGGCTTGGCTGCAGGGCTGGAAAACCTGGGGATGCCAAACCCATCGCTGGTGGGTCTGTGCCAGCCCGGCGCTGGGATCCCTGAGCCGGGGATACCTCCTGGTATCCGGGGTGTCCGCCCTGAACCGGGACCTCTGAGCAGCGGGGTCCCTGCTGGGATCCCGGAGCTCTCCCTGCACCCGCAGGGATGGAACGGGGATGGGCACCCCCAGAGTACCTGCCTTTCCCATTCACCAAAGCTGGGATTTTCAAGAACTGGAAAGCTGAAAGTGTTACAACCCAGTTGTCCATAGTTGGTGTGTCCATGGTTGAGCTGCTCCACATATGTTGATGCTCCATTCCCATCTGCCCACAGATCCCTGCAGAAAAGCCTCCCCAGAGAGGAGTGCTCTCCTGGCACTGTGAGGGAGCTGAGCCGCTCCTCGTGGGTTTTGGGAACTCTGGAGAGCTCTGTGCCAAATGGCACAGCTCAGGGAGCCCGTTGGTTTCCCAAAGCCCTGCAGCAATCCCTGTGCACGTCCTGTTCCCTGCACAGCCACAACTGGGGCTCGGAGGAGTCCCAGGATCCAGGGCAGTCAACACCTCCTACTCAGCTGAGCTGTACCTGAGCTCCCAGCTCTGCTGTGGGGACTTGGTATCTCTGGGCCTCATCTCTCCCTCCCAGCCTGGCGTGTGCCAGGCAAACCGGAGGGTGGGAAGAAACACTCCACCCCCCACCCACATCAAAATGGTCTTACCTTTGCTTTGCAACGAGTCCAGCTCTCCTGGCAGGGAGAATGTGGCTTTCTGGGTACTGCTGATAAAGCATTGATTGTCCCCGGGGGCAGGGGAGGAAGGAGCAGCTGTGTGCTCCCTCCAGCTCTGACTGTCCTTTGTTTGTGTGCAGGAGGAGCAGGACCAGGATCAGCCAGGAGTGGAGGTAAGTGTTTGTCTGCAGCTCCATAAGTGTGGAGGCCAGGGCTGTATTCCCATGGGAGCCCTCCAGGAGCCCCCCCTGGGCTGTTTGAACCCAGCTTAATTGTATTTTTTAAAAGTAACCTCCTTTTCTTCCTGCCCTGCTCATCTCCACAGCCTCCATTAAACCGGAGCTGGCTCCATGGATGTTTGTCCCTTGTTTTTGCCTCTGGAGGTGCTGGCACCCCCAGGAGAGGTGGCTCTGGGCTGGAGGATGACACAGTGTGCAGGGCAGGTGGTTCTTTAGTTTAGAAGTTTCTTTACCTCTAAAATTGCTTCCAACTTTTCTGTAATGACAGGCTGTGGGTGTTGCCCAAGGCTGGGAATAAGTGAATTCCTTTAAATTCTTTCATGAAGGAGGATAACAGTGTCTGTCTGGGGGGGAGCTGATGGTGACCTTGTAAAGATGTAACAACATTTGGGGGTCCCAAAACTAAGATCCATCCAATGATTATTTGACCCCATCCTCTTCTCCCACCCCCCAGCCCAGTTGAGCAGAACTGTTACCTTGTGGAGGGGAGGAGGAGCAGGGGCTGGGAGTCAGAATAAACCCGTGGGATCTACCAGGAATTACAGCACAGGAATTGTTCTAGAAGTCCAAGTTTTTAATTGTTTTTTTTGAAGACAGCTTAAAACATGATTCTCCCGCTTCTCCACAGCAGCATGGCCTGTTCCTCTCCCCCATGTCCCCTTGGAGCTGGGGCAGCCAAGGCAGCCCTGCCCTTCTCCGTGTCCCTCCACCCTTGGGGCTGCTCCAGGGGAGTTCCACAGGTACAGACACGGCTGGGAACAGGCTCAAGTACTTTCAGTTACACTCTCAGGGCAGAATATCTGCTACCTAAGGTTCACAATTGAAGTTCCACAACATAAAAGAGTTCCAAAAAACCAAACTACAGCCAAGCAGAGAAGGAGTGGTGCTTTGACATCTCGAGGTTTACGACAGTTTATCGACTGACAACGGACAATTTCCCAATCCTGCTTCTCTGACCTTAAGCATTTGTGGCAAATGTTAAGCTGTGGATTACAACAGGACCTGCAGCCTGGCCTAAAGCAACACTCCATGGTCGTGGCATGCTCAGCATTCCTTGTGCAGCCTCCAGAGTCCCCAGTTCCTGGACTGAGGACTCTCCAACACGTGTCTCCACGGGCTCGGGGCGGCCTCACACCCACCTCAAGGTGCACAACCCCAGAACTAGTTTCAGCTTAGGCTCAGGCTACATCTCCACTTGCATTAAATACATTTATTGCAAACATCTTGACACAAAAATAGGTTCTCTCTAGGCCATTCACATGCAACGTAAAGGCGAGAAGCGACTACCTAGTACGACACAGAGGTTTAACCTACACACCTTTAATGTTCAGATCGTTTCCCCCCGGGGCTGCCCCGGGGCTCAGGAGCCAGAGGTGTTGTTGCTTCCGAAGCGCTGGTTGACACTGTGCAGCAAGTGCTTGGGGAGGCAATTCCAGGAACTGGCCAGCATCTCCTTGAAGCAAATCACTGCTTCGAGGCACAGCCTGGGAGAGGGGAGACATGGATGCTGTCAGCAGGGGTAAGGCTGCAAGGGAAGCTCCTTCCTTGGAGATGGTTCTCATCAGCAGTGCCAAACACGTGCTGAGAGGAATCCTGCTCCATCCTCACAACTGGCTGCTGCTCTGCCAGCATTCCTTAGAGGAAGAAGTGTTTTCTAATATTTTAGGAACATAAACAGGTCTGGTGGTAACCCTACACCACTTATCCTAAAACCACAGAATGGTTTGGGTTGGGAGGGACCTTAAAGCTCATCCAGTTCCACCTCCTGCCACGGGTAGGGACACCTCCCACTAGCCCAGGTTGCTCCCACCTGGCCTTGGGACACTTCCAGGGATGGGACAGCCACAGCTTCTCTGGGCAACCTGTGCCAGGGCCTCACCCTGCTCACAGTAAGGAATTTCTTCCTGATATCTAAGCTGGGGACACGAGAGTTTAATGTTGAAGTCTTGCTTTCTTACCTTACAAGAGATCTTGGTTGTAGGGAGAACACAAGAATTTCGTTACTGTGAGCCTGGGGGTGGGGAGAGAGAGAGAGAAGAAAATGGGTTATATGAGTTCACACTGTTACAGCAGGAGCCCAGGCTCACCCATCCAGATCATGGAATCACAGAATGGTTTGGGTTGGAAGGGATCTTAAAGCCCATCTCCTTCCAACCCCCTGCCATGGGCAGGGACACTTCCACTAGAGGAAGCCTTCAGGTTTCCAAGCCTTCAGGCATCTGCACTGAGGGGCTTGGGACACAAGCAAACCATGTCCTCCTCAGGCTTTGTTTATGCACCTCTGTGGTCCCCACAAGATCCCAGTGCCAACTACAACCAACTCAACTGGCTGGAGTGAGCCGGCACCGGGAAGGGAACGCTCCAAGTCAACTTACAGCTTTGGAGTGGGCGAGCAGGTTGTTGGCACAGCCCCCAAACACAATCACCTCTCCCTCCTCGCTGGCACAGGCCGTGTGCCACAGCCTACAAACAGAAGGTAGCACATTAACCCAAAAAACCCAGCTCAGCCTTCTCACTGCCCCTGGAAAATCCCTCCTCATCCCCGGGAGCACTGAAAGCCAGGCCAGGAAACATCGCTGCTTTAACTCATTCACCTGGATCAGAGCACTTCCCAAACAAGATGGATCCCAGGAACTCCAAGATGTGTTTTCCATGCCACACATGTGCACCACAGAGGTTTTTGATGCTTTAAACTGCAGGTCATCAACTCTTATTTACTCAGCAGGAAGCCAAAACCATCCTGGGTGTGCATGGGCTGAGCCACTGGCTCGGTGACATCGGCCTGTGCCCGGTTTGCTGGGACAGCAGGGACACACTGGGTCCAGTTAGCTCTGCTGCTGGCAGTCACAGGCCTCTGCAGCCAAATCAAACCCTAAATCCCGAGATCAAACCCCAAATTCCATGTTTCCTGCCATTTCACAGACACCTCCAGCACCCGCCCTGTGTGGTGCTCACCTGGAATTCTGGGAGCACAACACACCTGCACCTCTGGGACACATGGAAAACAAGAGCTGTGAAGAGGAACGTGTGTCCTGTCTCTCACAGCCACCACTAAGTGCTTCCACACTCCTTTTATAACAAGTTTCCAGGAAATTGCCTGCCATACCTTGGTTTCTCGGAATAGTTATGCTCAAACTGTATCCACTCGTTCTTGCTGATACAATAAATCCAAGCATCGCCTGCAAACAAGCAAAAGTCCCAAATATAAACAGGATTCCACTGGTTCTGTCACATTTCCTGCAATAAACACGTACTCCAGTGGAGCACAGCCCATTTCTGTTCCTAAACAAATCAAGTATTTTAGGAAAAACCTTATAAAACATTGGCTCCTGTTTGACAACAGGTGTTTAATGTAACAGGTTTATGGGAGTGAAGATGGAGAACTGTAAAGCTCTTACTAACTGCAATTTGCATTAGATACACTTGTAGAGCAGATGATTTGCTATAAATAATAGTGTCTCCAAACACTCCACATCCTGCTCTGTGGAATTAGCTGTTGGCCGTGAGGAGCTGGATCACAAGTGCACAGGAGGAATTTAGAAGGAATTCAAGCAATAATTCAAGCTTCTGTGCACAGCTGTTCAAGAGCACAAAGACAACACCGAATCCCTTTGGAATGACTTACTCAGTGGCTGCTTGTCTGTGGTGAATCCTCCAAAGAGGAAGAGGTGATCCGAGGAAATCGGTGTTAAGGAATGCCACGACCGGCCGACTGGGCAGATGCCTTGTGTGAGTCTGGATTGCAATGAAAACACCCCAAATTACACAGGAGGGACAATAAAATCCCACTGCTCTTTTCTGCTCTGGTTATTTTTCAGAGATCTGCAGGATTCAGCTTCGCCCTGTGCATCTGTTTAATTAAACCAACAAGTTTGATTTCTTTAGACACAGCAAAGAATTTTAGCGGATCAAGTTTTAGTACCCACATTTCGTTCCACTCCCAAGTGTCCAGGTCCAGGTAGTAAAAGTCGTTCATCCTGGACTCCTACAACAAAGCAGATGGTGGTTCAGATACCCAGTTTAGGTTTGAGCATCCCAGGGTTAAACTGGGCTGGGCTTACCCTGTATCTGCCTCCGAACACGTAACCCCTGTTCCCAACCGTGGCACAGGCGTGAGCGGCTCGAGGGGACGGGGTTTTACCCTGGGAAAGGAAACAGTGACACCACAAACCAAAGAGAAAAAAGGCTCAAAGAAACTCAGATTAAAGGCCAACAAGGAACAGAGTGAAAAAAAAAACCCAGCCAGTAAGTCATTCTGTGTGCAGACTTGCTTTTTGATAGATGGAGGATCAGCAAACTCATTAAAAATGGGATTTATTTTTTTCCCTCTTGAAGTGTATAAATTTTGCTTTTAGCCACAAAAGACAGACTGTAAATGAGACAGTGGCATAATAAATCATTACATGCATAAATCATTAAGTGTCCAAGGCCAATGTGGATGGGGCTTGGAGCCACCTGGTCTAGTGGAAAGTGTCCTGGCCCATGGCAGGGGGTTGGAACTGGATGGGCCTTAAGGTTCCTTCCAGCCCAAACCATTCTTAGATTCTATGGTTCTATTAGATGTTATTTTCCTTGAGTTTCTGAAATCCTTGAGGCCTGTGTGCAGTAAGACAAAGCAATTCTTTGGCAATCTGGGGTTACTTGTCTCAAACTTCGTTTCCTCCAGCTCCGTGGCAATAGCACCCCCCTTTTCCCTGTTCCTGAATACTTCAGGGACACTTCAAATGTGTGCATTTGCAACTGGGAGTGTTTAATTCTATCTTGGCCACACTTCAGCACCCAAGTGACACATCCCAAAGGCTCACATTGCAGGGAGGGTGACAGCAAACCACACATTTCATTCTCTGGAACTCCCCGTGAGCACAAGGCCACTGGAGTGTGAAAGGAAGCAAGTCACAGGGAAAAGAAAAAAGAAAGATGATGACAGATCAAAATAAAAGGCAAATTTTCTGGTTTTGGAGAGTGGATCTGTGTAGATGAATGGTTTAAATGGCTCCAAGAGCACTATAGTGTAACATTACTGAGCTGTAACTTAATTAATTGACACAAGACCAATAATTACCGTAGTTATGGGTTGGCTCCAAGTGAAAGTTTCAAGGTCCAGAACATGCACGTGGTCATTCCACCCTCTAGGAAGACCTGAATTCTTTGAGAATCATAAATAAGCAACAAGTTTTAATAAGCACTGATTAAATACTGAAGTTGAAATAGAAATGACTTCCGGGGTTACTTACCCAAAAAGAGGTCTCATCGAATTCAAAGGTTCCCCGTTGTTTCCCTTCAGGAAAATAGCCATAACCTCCAAAAAATATCAGCCTGAAAGGAAACATGGACCAAGATCTGTGAGAAATCCTGTCACAGCTGTTGGTGTAAATTAAAGTTCTGTAAAGGCTGTGCTCAAACTGGAAAATCAGAGAAGCTCCTTTGGCTTCGCTACTTTCAGTGCATCCACAGTGCAAGTTTTCCAGGTGTGGGGCCCCACTTCTTTCCTAATCGATCCTACCACCCACACTAAATCCCTCTGGAGCTGCTTCTCAGGCCTCAGGCTTCCAAGCTTTGCTCCAATTCCAAATATATGAAGCCACCAGGGTGTGCTGCCTGGTCTCTGCACTTCAGCCTTCGCCACCAGGGCTCCTACAAGGCTCTCCTGGGGTTTAAATGGGATTTACCTTCAACTTTTATCTTTGGGTTTTAGCCTCTGTAAGAAACCAATGGCATGGCCTTGCCAGGAATTCCTACTGGATAATGGAGTGATGGCAAACAATCTGCACCACCTATAATTAAACACCCACAACTCAGATTTACATCTGAACTGATCACATCAGGTATGGTAATGATGAGCTCCCTCTCCACACCAAGAACCTGAAAACCAGCACCATGGGCAATTTCATGGAATCACAGGATAGCCTGAGCTGGAAGGGACACACAGGGATTCTTCTATCTTTCCTGGGTCTCTGCAGCAAATTCCATAGTAATTATCCTAACTGTGAGCTCTCTCTCTCCATGGAATGGGAAAAGCAGCACAAGCTGCTCTAAAGTTTACTCCAGAATCACCACAAAAATCACAAAATGGTTTGGGTTGGAAGGGACCTTACAGTTCACTCAGTCCCACCCCCTGCCATGGGCAGGGACACCTCCCACTAGCCCAGGTTGCTCCAAGCCCCATCCAACCTGGCCTTGGACACTTCCAGGGATGGGGCAGCCACAGCTTCTCTGGGCAACCTGTGCCAGGGCTTCACCACCCTCACAGTGGAGAATTTCTTCCCAATATCCCATCTGTCCCTGCCCTCTGGCAGTGGGAAGCCATTGGCCCTTGTGCTGTCCCTCCATCCCTTGTCCCCAGTCCCTCTCCAGCTCTCCTGGAGCCCCTTTAGGCCCTGGAAGGGGCTCTCAGGTCTCCCTGGAGCCTTCTCTTCTCCAGGTAAACACCCCAAAAAGCATCACAGGGGTGCAAGTCAGCAACACTTTTGCCTTCAACATCTGGTCTCCCTCATCTTTCCCAAGGTTTGCAATGCCAAGAGGCCTTCTGGCATCTCTGGGACACGCTCCCAACTCGGTACAAACACCACCAGCAGTTCATCCAACACATCCCTTTTTCTGGGCAACCTCAAGTCCTCCTTGAGTTTGAACAAGCAGCTCTTGTTCAAACAAAAAAGCAGAGCAAAGACATGACCTGGAGGGATGAAAAGGGAGTCCCCGTGGGGCCCTTACTTGTTCCTGTAGACCCACACCCCGAGCTTGTCCTTGGACGAGGGGGGCACCCCCTCACACTCCACTCGCACCCACTGCAGCACCTTGTCCGTGGATCTGGAATTCAACATGTAGAACTGGAAGAAATAAAAAGATTTGTTTAATCTTTTCACTTTTTTTCAATCTGAATTTGTTCAAAGCTTCAGTCTGACCGGTGTTAAGACAGTAACTTTTAATTGATGTGCATTGGCAAAGGAAGAGAAATAATGAAAAGTCCTTTTCTTGGTTGAAAACTGGAGCGCTGAAAACATTTGCAACAAAATATGGATTCACAAATCCTTTATCCTTTGCAGACTCAAACACTTTTTCCACAAGTAACAGGTTATGAACATTGAGTTTTACCATCCAAAAGCTGATGTGGGCTACACTGAAGGTGTGCACAGAATAACAATTGTCTCATAATTCAAAAAATGGTTAAAAAAATCGAAAAAAGTGGGGTTTGTTATAGAACTGTCCCTTCTCTGCACATTGCATCCTTTCACAGGGAGAGAAATAGCTGCTACACATGTATAAAAATGTTGCATTCTTTTACAGGGAGAGAAATAGCTGCTACACATGTATAAAAGAACTGAAATGTAAGAATGCCAGAGCAGGAAGGAAGTCACACTTTATACAGGTAGTTTGTTTCAAACTGCCTGCAAAAATTGCATCAAGCTCCTTCCAGTTTATAGTTATACATTTAAATATATAAGTCTATATTTAAATATATAAGTCTATATTTGAATATATAAACTATATATTTATACAGGCCTAAGTTATTTAATTTAAACCACACTGCCACAACATCAGAAAATATTATTAATTAATTGTAGTTGGCAGGGTGGGGAATCGGTCACAGGTTGGACTCGATGATCTTGGAGTCTTTTCCAACCTTAATGATTCTGGGATTATCAGAGATTCCAGAGAAGAGAAACATTTAAACCACCACAGAGCAGTTCCAGATCCCCTCCTGATATTATTTCAGGCAACTCTGGCAATTCCCATCTTTCCAAAGCAGCAAACTCAGAGGCACGGGGTGAGTTTATGGGGTGAATTGCACAAGAACAGAACAAATGCCAGGTCAGGGTGTTCCTGTAAAGCTTCCAGGGCACAATCCTCCTGGGAAATGATGGAATAAAGGGATTGCTGACCTTGTTTGTGTTGCCCCGTGCGTGGTGCCCTCCAAAGAGATACACCACTCTGTCCACACACACAGCACAGCTCCCAGACATGGAGGGGGGAACATCTCCCTCTGTTTTGCTCTTCTTCCTAAAAGGAGGGTGTAAAATATTTCACCTTATCAGAACAGACATGAATGGTTTTATCTGGAAGCAGAATTTTATAACAGTGCCAGTGTGGTTTGAGTTCCAACTGTGGACACTCAGTCATGAATTCTTTGCACCTCTGCAGGTGAAACCATTTAAAAAATTAAGCTGGGAGGATGGAGGGGGTGGGGAAAATGTAATTTAATTAATACATGGGGTTTTTTTGGGGGGAGTGGGAATCCTGTCTGCCCAGGTCAGGAGTTTGAAATGTTCCAAATCCTCAGGCAAAGAGGAAGCACCTGTCTAAACTGCAGGTTTCTGTTTTGCTACTGGATTTTTCTTGTTTGTAAACATCACAATCACAAAGAGGAGCTTCCAGCCCGTGTTCAAGGCTGTCCCTAACCTCAGGGAGGGCTGGAAGCACGGCTGAAATCCCCCTTTCTGCAAAGCACGGAGGAGTTTCTCTGGCTGCATCAATGTTTAAAAACAACTCCTTGAGAGAACGACAAATCAGAAAACTCAACAGGGGTTCCCTGAGTACCACTGCCATCAAAAGTGGTACAAATACAACTCCCACGTTCTGTGTCCTATCCCAGGCATCCCAAAACACTTCACAATGGTGATCACACACTCCTGTCCAGGCTGTCTGTCCAAGCTGCCTGTCCTACTTCACTTTGGGAAAACATATTTGATGTTTTTACAGAAAAAACCCACCCAAATCTGAAATATTCTACACATTTTTGCAACAGTTTGATAGGTGAGAACGAAGAGTTCAGGGAATTCTTTCCCTGCTCAGCCCCTCAGAATGGTTTCTATACCAATTTAAGGATTTGTCTGATTTTTTTTCCCAAATTAAGTTAATTATTTACTGTACCATCTTCCAGTTTCCATGTTGTAGATCCATATCTCATCCCTAGGCAGGTAGAAGTCATAAAATCCCCGAACCTGGGCATTCTGCAGAACAGAACAGAGGAGAAAAAGCAATGTTAGAAGGATGTTTGACACATGGAATTACAGACTCCTGGGAATGTTCACACCCCCTCAGAGATCTAATCACAGGACAGAACACAGCAGGAGCAGTGCCTGTTGCACTCCTGTGCCTCCCACCCGCACAGAGAGCAGGAATCAGCCTAATTTAGTGTCTGCTGAGACCACACGAGCTCCCAGGTGGGTAAATGGAAGTTAAACCTCTGTTTTACAGCCCAAGCCAGGGAGCAGAAACGAGCCAAAATTTCCTTCTTAATTCCCCCACCCCCTGCACGACACCAATTTATGACTGAGCTCACTGACAATTCACCTTGCTGTCAGAACTGCAAAATCATTTTGTGCTGCAGCACACGCACTCCCCCCCCATAGCGTGACACCGACCAACCTGGGATCTCTCACACCCAAAATGCAGCTGTGCTGACAACGCTGGAACACAATCACCCCTCCCACGGTGCACAATTCCAATCAGACAATATCCCCTACACGAGCTGCCAAACAACACCCCGCCCCTCCTCCCCCCCCAAAAAAGTCATCTACGTGCCAAGGTTTGACACTCGTGATTTATTTCAAGCCTTGCAAAACACCTCAGGGCCGTGTTCCAATTTGTCAGCTCGGAGGGATGACTTCCCAGAGTCGCTCCCAGAGCAGTGGGACGGCAGGAGGGTTATTCCAGGAGGAGCTGTACCTTGTATCCTCCCCAGACGTACATGCAGCGCCCGTCGGTGACGGCCACGTGCCCGCTGCGCTCGGCGGGGCTGTCGTTCTCCAGCTGCTCGAAGCCGTCCTCGGACGGAGCCGGGAGCTCCTCGTCCGCCTGCAGCTCCTCGTTCTCATCCGCCATCTCGGGATGTGCTACGGGCACACAGAACCGCGGGATTATGGAATATCCTGGGAGGGAACCCACACGGAATCGTCCGGCTCTTAAAGTGAACGGCCCGGCTCCAGCTGCCGGGTTTGAGCCGAGGTCTGTGTTATCTTAAAAGGAAATTAAAACCTTACCCATGAAAATCTTGCAAAAGCAAGAATTAAAAATTTCTAAAAAAATTAAAATCTTACCTATAAATACGTTAATTGATTTGCCCAGGGAAGCTGCGGCTGCCCCCGGATCCCTGGGAGTGTCCAAGGCCAGGTTGGACTGGGCTTGGAGCAACCTGGGATAGTGGAAGGTGTCCCTGCCCATGGCAGGGGGTGGGACTGGCTGAGCTCTAAAGTCCCTTCCAACCCAAACTGTTCTGGGATGTCAAAAATCGAATAAATTTGAGAGCTTTGCCTCCAATACGGTTTTCACAAAAGTGGAAACTCACGGACCTCTTCCAACAAAGCCCCTTTGGGCCCAAAGTCCCAAGTCGTGTCTCCCCCATGCAAACCTTCCCATAGCTGTTCAGCACAGGACGTGCCACCTATCCCACATAAAAGTCCACAAAACCAACCCCCCTGCCCCCAGTCCCGCCAGCAGGCAGAATTCCCAGACCCCAGTGTCCCTGGAAGACACTGATCCAGAGCTCAGGGGAGCCGGACAGCCCGAGTTTGTGCAACCAAAGCCAGGGAAAAGGTCCTGCAGTGGCACCACCCCACCCTGCACTGCCGGGTTTGACACTCCAGGTCAGATATCCCGGGTTTGATATTCCCCTACGCCGCTCCTGAGGGACTCCTGTTTAATTTTAATTGCTCCTGTGATTAACCCACCACCTTCGGGGGGGTTATCTCCTAGCTTTAATTACGCTTCACATCAGAAAGCCTTGCCCCGCAGCTCCGTGAAACCCGCCTGCTTCGGGCTAGCGGGGTTTTCAGTGATAATATATATAACATACAGATATACGAGGTGTATTGTTGATGTTACCCCTCAGACACGCTGGGCCAACGTCCCCTTCAGCCATTTCCGAGCCCCCCTCGGGTCGCTGCAGCCCCACACCCCGGCGGGATGGCGGGGTGTCCTGCCGACACCTCCCCCTGTCGCGACATACCTCAGACCGGGACGGGCCAGGCGGGGGCTCCTCCCGACACGTCCCGCTGTCGCGACATGCCCGGCACCGGCCCCAGCGCCGCCCGCCGCCGTTACCGGCCCGGCCCGAGCCCGCCCCGCGCCCCGGCTCCCTCAGCGCCCTCGGCCCGCTCCTACCGCGGTGTCGGGGCTCCCCCTGAGCCCCCCGGCCCCACCGACGCTCCGGGGCTGCCCCTCCGCCGGCCCCTCCTCCCTCAGCGGCCGCCCCGCAACATCCGCCGGGCGGGACGGACCTTCCGGCGGCGCCGCGCAGGCGCCGGGACCCCGAAAATCACCCTGGGGGCACCCGGGCCCTCCAAATTAACCTGGATGGGCACCCGGGCCTTCCAAAATTAACCTGGATGGGCACAGGAACCTTCCAAAATTAACCTGGATGGGCACAGGAACCTTCCAAAATTAACCTGGATGGGCACCGGGGCCTTCCAAAATTAACCTGGATGGGCACCCGGACCTTCCAAAATTAACCTGGATGGGCACCCGGACCTTCCAAAATTAACCTGGATGGGCACCCGGGCCTTCCAAAATTAACCTGGATGGGCACCTGAGCCTTCCAAAATTAACCTGGATGGGCACCCGGGCCTTCCAAAATTAACCTGGATGGGCACAGGAACCTTCCAAAATTAACCTGGAGGACACCTGAACCTTCCAAAATTAACCTGGATGGGCACAGGAACCTTCCAAAATTAACCTGGATGGGCACAGGAACCTTCCAAATTAACCTGGATGGGCACAGGAACCTTCCAAAATTAACCTGGATGGGCACCTGAACCTTCCAAAATTAACCTGGATGGGCACCTGAAGCCCCTAGAATTAACCTTGGGGATACCTGAGCCTTCCAAAATTAACCTGAATGAGCACCTGAACCTTCCAAATTAACCTGGATGGGCACAGGAACCTTCCAAAATTAACCTGGATGGACACCTGAACCTTCCAAAATTAACATAGATGGGCACAGGAACCTTCCAAAATTAACCTGGATGGATACCTGAGCCTTCCAAAATTAACCTGGATGGTCACATGAACCCCCAAAATTAACCTTGATGAGCACCTGAACCCCCCAAAATTAACGTGGGGGGGGCACCTGAGCCTTCCAAATTAACCTGGATGGGCACATGAACCCCTCGGAATCAACCTTGGGAGCACCTGAGCCTTCTAAAATTAACGTGGATGGGCACACGAACCTCCCAAATTAACCTTGATGAGCACCTGAACCCCCCAAAATTAATGTGGGGGGCACCTGAAACACCACAATTTAAGGGAGGGCTTTTGAAACCCCCAAATTAACCTTGATGGGCACCTGAACCCCCCCAGTTAACAGTGGGGAGCACCTGAATCCCCCCAAAATCAAATCTTAGGGAGCACTAAAACCTTCCAAAATTAACTCTCAGGGGCACCTGAACCCCCCCAAATTAACAGTGGGGAGCACCTGAACCCCCCAAAAATCAAATCTTAGGAAGCACCCTAATTTTGGAACCTTCCAAAATTAACCTTGATGGGTACCTGAACCCCCCAAAATTAACCTTGGGAGCACATGAACACCCCAAATTAACTGAGGGGAGGGGCACCTGAACCCCCAAAATCAAAGCTAACAGGGCACCTGAAACCCCCAAATCAAACCTTGGGGGTGGGGATTACTTTATCACTCCCCCCCAAAAAAGGAGGGAGGGAGGAGGGGAGTTTAGCACATAATGTTACAAAACCCAGTCACAAAACTTCCCTCTTTGATACAAATTTGCTTCCAAATATCCTTTCCCCAAATAATGAAGTTTTACAGACTGTAAGAACATCACAAACTTGTCAAAATGGATCTCAATTCAACTCTCTATAAAATTTTAATGACTGTGCTCCTGTTAACTAAATATTTGAAACAGAAAAATAGCCCGTACTACATTTGCTCTTTTTAAACAATAAATAAGCAACTTTTTGTGTTTGGTTTGTTTTTTTTTTAAACAAGAATGAAATATAAACTTTACACATCCAAAATACAATATACAACTTATTTCCAAAAGGACTTAGTGATGACAGAAACAGCAAAACGAGGTGATGAGCAGAAGTTTTCCTACGGACAACAGGTCACGCTGCTCGTCACAGGTTTTTCTTCAAGTTCCACGGTTCCCTTATGGATTTTCCTACTTGGAGCATGAGGTGGGGCTCCATTGTTTGAGTGGATGGTGAGAGGAGAGTCTGGTGGAATCCAACAATAAGATTTGGTGGTGCTCCCAAATTTGTTACCTTTTAAGACTGACGAGTGTGGATCTCCCCAGGCCACTGTGTCGAACTAATTTAGGTTGATGTGATAAGGCTGCAGGAAGATTTTTAGACCTAAGCCATATTTTTATCCAACTGAAAACATTTTGTATCCCCTTCCAAAAGAACAAGGTGGATGGACTGTCTCCTTAAGACCACAACAGAAATGAACAATATATACAAATGAAGTCGCATTCGTTTCCTAGGCAGAAAACAAGAGAGACTTCCCATAAAAAGGATTTCTTTCGTTCTCAAACTTCACTTAGAAACTCAGCTTAACACACAGTTGTTCTGGAACAGCAGTAACAAAACACTTGGAGGTGTCCCAGGGTCTCCCTGCCCTTGTTCATGTGGTGTTGAGTTGACTTTGTCTTTCGGTCTCGGCTTTCCTCTCCTGCCGGTGGGTCACTGCAGCCCAGAAGGTGATTTTCTTCAGCACTTCCTGCAAAAGTTTGGATGGCAGGCAGGGAATCTGGTTCCTCAAGAGAGCTGCGTTCTTCCCAATGCAGTCAAGACACAGCCTGATGAAGGAAAATGGGAAAAAAAAACCCCTTTAAGTAAATGGTCTGTAATCTGAAGACCAAGTGACAACTTATTAAAGTTGGTGTTGTGCATTAATTACAGATGTTGTGGGTGCACGTGCAGGACAATTACACACCACCAGGGATTAAACTGCTGTGGATCATCACACAGGGCATGGTTCAAATATTTACTGAGGAGGTAATTTGGTATTTTACCTGCCTGTGCAGGAGCACGTGGCTAAAATCACCCTTGGAGCAACGGGGTCTGGTGGAAGGTGTCCCTGCCCACGGCAGGGGGTGCAACTGGATCGTCCTTAAAATCCCTCCCAACCCAAACCAGTCTGGGATTCAGAGATTCTGTAACCACAACTCACCTGAGGAGGGAATAAGGTTGAGTCTGAAATATCAACAAGTCACTGCAGTGACCCTGATCAAGAGGAAAAAAAAGGAACCATTAAAATGGCAAACAGTTTGTCTCAGCAATAGTGCTGCTTTCTAGATTAATGTCACATTAATTACCACATGCATGATTTAAAGCTGATAATACCTAAATAACTATTTATGAAGCATCTGAACTACAAATCCCTTTTTATTCCATCAGTCGAGAAAGCTTCAGGTGGGGATTCCTCAGTGGTGGTTTTCAGTTACCAATTTGAGCCAACATCTTAATCTGTTTGTTGTTTGTTTTTTTTTTAATTTAAATCCCATCTATAAATACATTAATTGATGTGCTCAGAGAGGCTGTGGACTCCCCTGGATCCCTGGAAGTGTCTAAGACCAGGCTGGATGGGGCTTGGAGCAACCTGGGACAGTGGAAGGTGTCCCTGCCCATGGCAGGGGGTGGAACTGGGTGAGCTTTAAGGTCCCTCCCAACCCAAACCACTCCATGATTCCATCATTTTATATCAATTATAATTATCCTAGTGATAGGATTTATTATCCAGTTTACTGACTGTGTCCATGAAAAGCAGGTCATCTTTGCTCCCACCAAACACCATCACTTCTCCTTCTTTTCCAAGGCAGGCTGTGTGCCAGAGTCTAGAAATAAAACCATAAATGCAATTAGTGCCCAAGGAACAACATCAGTTGTGTGTTATCAGCAAGACAAAGACATTATTTCAGAAGTGTCCAGAGGTAAAAAATAGTAGCTTAAAATATATTACTCGTTAGTTTAACAATTATAAAAGGAGACAGCAATGTGACTATATGAGAATTATTTGCATACAGACTAATATATTTTGTCATTATTTGACTCTTCTGTACTCTGGTTATACAAACTTTGTCTTATTTATCACTACACTGGAAAATTTTTAGACAAAAATATAACTCTGCAAACAAAGCTTTGGCCAAAGGCAGCTTTTCTTTTCCTTTTTGAATTTTCCACTATTTCTTTGCTTCAGAAGTACAATTCTAGTGGCTTTCAGCCCGTGGGGTTCTCAGTACTGACTTGGATCCCCGAGCACTGGGAACACCAGTTATCCTATTTCAGTCTTACACTTGCCCCAAAGATTCCTGGGGATCAGTTCCTGTGGGTCAGTCACACCACATCAGGTTTTGTGTTGTGCATATAAAAATACACGACATAAAAGAGACCCCACAAAACCACAACCTGATTTTATAATCAAAGAGTCTGCAGCCACACCTTGCTAGATTTATTTTTTATTAGTTGCAGATCAAACCCTCTAATTTCTCTGCTGGTCTATCACCAGTGAATGTCACAAGATGATCCCCACAGGGCTCTGGCCCTTTAGGGCTACAGAACCAAAATAAAATGCCCCACTAAATTTTCACGCAAAAGTAAACGTTCCCACTTTCTTACTCCATTCACATCCTTAGGCTAAACTGTATCCCACTCTTTCCCTTCCTCCTACCTGTGGATAGATCTGTCTCTGCCTGATCTGCATTAGGAAAACTCTGGCCTGGACTTGGTCACGAAGAACAGTGGGAAGCCTTTCCTGCCTGGACTCTGCTGACATCCTATCTCGCAACCTGAGGCTTTTCCTACAGCCTGACAAGAGTTTCTGTCCTCCCACGGCTGCTCTAACTTATCACCTAAACATTCTGACAGAGCACGTTATTGAGATCACACACATCCTTCAGACACAGCTCTTCCAGCATGAAAACACTGGGAATCCAGGAGTTAGACAGTTCTCTGTTTTAACCCAGCATGCAAAACGTTGGCTGAAGTGCAGCTGATGGACAGAAAAGAAGAACAGTATTTTCTACCAATACAGAATCACTTGGGAAGACAATTTTTTTTTTAGAAAATACTAAAAATGAAGGTTGAAGGAAATTATTCTTTACAGAATTTAGGGAGGGAATCAAACTTGCAGAAGCACCTGGAAAAGACACTAAATGTGTGATATTCTGGGTATTATTATAAAATAACAGAAATATATATAAAAGAAGTACATGTATAAGGATTATTGCCCCTGTATTTTAAGTCGGAGGAGCAACTGAACTGACCTAAACCTTTTCCAGCTGCAGAGATCCTGCAGTAATCCTGGATACAATCATGGTACAAGGAAGTACTTCACACTCAAAGTAGTTCAATATAGACAGGCTTTTGGTGTGGTCCCTTTTATCCATGTTTCCTGGAGCCATTCCAAACCCACCTGGACGTGTTCCTGTGTCACCTGCTCCAGGTGACCCTGCCTTGGCAGGGGGGTTGGACTGGAGGATCTCCACAGGGCCCTCCCCAGCCCAGCTATTCTGTGATTCTGTGACTTCCTGAGAAAGGTTAATGAAGTTTTTGGGGGTTGTTTGATTGTTTAAGGATGGGAGGTCCTTTCCTTCAACAAAGAATTAGGTCCTCAGGGACCTAAAAAAGAATTAGGGAAAGGTCCTCAGCCTCCAACCCAAATACCACAATGCTCAGGTGGTGGAGAACCACAGGACATGTTTGGAACTGAGGGAGCTCTGAGAGTCCTGTCAGGAGGGGATCCAAAGTCTCTGCTCTCCCAGGACAGCCTGGGCTGTGTGTGCACAACAGCTCCACTTGTATCCCACCATGGGATCTGCCCTGGAATTGCCTGGAAACCACCTGGGGCTCAGGAGTCACTGGTTCCTACCATCCAGCCCCTCTGCCAAGCCAGGCACAGATGTTATTCCAGTTTTAATGCACAGGAAAGGCTGAGCTGCAGCTCCTGGGGCTGCTGCCTGTACAAACAGCACATTCTGTCCCTTCCTGGTCCTTTTCCATGATCCCCAGTGAAAATAATGACACAGGGAAGGCTTGAAACCATCCACATGTAAAGAACTGAACACACAGATACTTGGCTGCTACTGCTGTGCTTTATTTAAGGCAGCCATCAGGCCCTTCATCTATCAGCTCACTAATCATAAAAGGAAAATATTCTGTGAATTAAGGTAGTTTATTTGAGCCTGAAGCACAAAAAAGCAGAAAACTTGGTCTAGCTGTGGCTGTTATGTTTAAAAGACACCCTAGAATAGGATAAAACAGGAAGAAAGTTAAATGAGGTAAAGATATTTCAGTAGGAGAAGGCAAGGCAGGAATCATGCAAATGCCAGACCAGAATTGGATATATTTATATCGTAAAAGAATAATAGAACATGGTGCTGAAAGTTCCTGGGTGGATGCAGAGAATTAATTCCATGAAAATCTGAATATCTACTACCTACAGCAAACCAATTCAATAGTAATTCTCTCATAAAAACACATATTGCTTCAAACACTGCATTAATAAACAAGATATTTTACTTTTGAATCCTGAAAGATGCATCTACTTTTTCATGGTTCTCTATTTCTAATAATGTACCAACATTAATCAACTTTTATTATTTTCCTTGGTTATCAATTCCTCAAAGGTTTTGAGGTATTTCCTTATGTAACAATAATTTGGCTGTAGAAAACCAGGTTGGTTGGACACCCAGCTCCTTCACCACAAAAACATCTTTCAAGGCAAATGAACATCAACCACAATAAATACAGAAACTCAAAATGCTGTATCAGGCCTGCAGGAAAATAAGGCATTAAAGCAAAACTATTCAATCACACTGCGTTAATTTTCTAAAATATTCATAGAATGTCGTTCAAAAATACTGTTCAGTAATTTAAAAATCAGTTAATTTTTAAAAATGATTTAATTTCAGCACACATGGTCTGTGTTTTTGTACCTAGGCCTACTCTTAGGCAAGTGGGTGAGCTGTTTCCATCCGTTTGTTGTAATGCTGTGGATCCAGCCATCACCTACAAGGTAAGAACATGCATTAGTGCCTTTTTTTGGGGCCAAAAATTACCTTTTTTTAATTTATACAAGCAGCTCTGTGTTCTAAGAACACGTTACATTCAGGTAACAGTAACATCATCGCTACATTAACCTGCATCTTTTCACTCCTTGTAATTTAACTGAACACAAACTGCATTGAAATCTGGAATTAAAATACACTTGACTTCTTTTCTTTTGGAGAAACTGAGAAAATCACCCCCTCCCAGTGGATTTATCTACGAAACTTAAAATTATTTTCAATGATTTCATGGGCTTTTCATGAAAACAAGTTGCCTTTTCTAAAAAAAAAAAAAAAGGAACTCACAGAAGACTATCCCACTTCCTATTTCACATTTTTCACTCTGATTTGAACAGAATAGAATTATAACCTCTAAATTACTTACTTAAAGGAACATTATCAGAACTTAGTCCACCAAAAAGAAAAAGTCTGTCATCTCCTATCGGAGTCAACGTGTGCCAGGAGCGATCCTTTGGTTTCTCTCCACTGATATTAATTCTTGGTGAAACAAAGAAACAAAAAAAGACCAAATTTGCAAAGAATGCTGAAAATTAACTTGGCAGAAAATTTCTTAGTTTGTCCCAGAGTGAGCTTGGATGTTTTCCCAGTGAAAAAGCAAACAGAAAAGAGTAAATAATCAAATCAACTGCACCTACATGTAGCTGAAGAGTTAAATGTGATTAAATTTAATGAATCCTCTCCAGTCCTAGGAAAAGGGTTTTAAATGATCTGAGGATTGTGGCTTTACCTTTGATCCAAAAGCTACCACCTCTCACATTTGGTCACCCAAATTTTGAGATGTTAGTAAGAAGGTGATTTGTTAAGTACAAAACAGATGCAGGTTTATGATTGCCAAAATCTGCTCGTGTTACAAAAACACAGATTTGAAATTGGGTTTTAGTTGGGTTTGCTTGAGGTGAGAATGTGAACAGCAAAGAACCTGAGCCTATGGGATATCCCCAAAAAAACCAGTTTTGGTGTCTGTATTTCCTTTGTAGTCAGTGAAGAGAAACAGGTGCCTGAAAAGCACAACCTGGGGATTTATTTTCTGCTTCTCACCCCCAGGAAGTGCCTGTTTCCCTTCACTGGGCACAGAGGAAGCCCTGGGTGAGGAGTGGAGGCATCAGAGGAATCTCACTGCTGAATTCTCCATCTGGAAGCAAAGCCTGAAGAATGGGAGGGAATTAAACAGGGATTGCAAAAACTGTCCTGCTACATTTGGCACCCAAGCCAAGTTGCAAGTTTGAGGGCCTGCTTGGCACAACTCTTGTGTAAGAGGCTGCTAAACTTGGCCAAGGGGCAGCCTGGGCTTTGAGGGTTAAAAACAAAAAATATCAACCAGGTACTGAGGGGTGACAAAATTTTGATTTTCGTGCTGCAAAAAAACCCATCATGGTACCAGAAATAACATAATATTGGACATCCTGAGCAACAATCAGTGGAGCAAAGGGACTTCTGGGTAGTGGTAGCTAAAATAACAACTGCAACCCCCTGCTGGATGATATTCCTGATTTACTAGGTTTATATTATGCAATTCCTTAAGAAACCTGTGTAGAGTTGAATAAGAAAGGCACTTGACTGGTTAGTGGGGCTTTAAATAAAATCATTATTGCATTTGGAGCTTTTCTGTTCTTATTTTACAGTGTTTCTGTGGGGAATCATAGCACCTTTGGAGTAAAATTCTTTATATTGTGATCATTCTGTTTTTTAACACCACTGCTGATTTTAGAGTGTAACCAGAAATAACTTTTCAAACAATTTGTGCAAAGACCGACTGCAAACTGGAGTCAAAAATGTAAATACTGATTTGACATTGTCCTGAAAGATACACTGAATTTTTTTTCTCCTTTTGTGATCAGGAGATGAAATAAATAATGAATAAATATAGACCCTTTATACCTCCTGCGAGGTGCCACCACAGCAGCAGACACTGTGAAAGGGCTCTTTTTTGCCCATAACATCTTAAATCTCTTTTTTTTTCAGTCTCTCAAAGGCTCTTTGCCGAGGTGCTGGAATGGCTGGAGAGGAGGCTCCTAAATTTACAATGATCCAACACTAAATCATGGGTAAATCTTGGATCACAATAAAGAAATTACTGAGTTTTGGAAAAATGTTCAGTTTTTAGGATTTCATGGTCTTTTATGACAGAGACCCTTCCCCAATCTGTGCTGTAATTAGCCAACTACAGCTACTAAAAACAGCATTAGAGAAGACATCAGACCTGAAATTCCAT
The DNA here is from genome assembly GCF_036250125.1 of Pseudopipra pipra. Taxonomy (NCBI): domain Eukaryota; kingdom Metazoa; phylum Chordata; class Aves; order Passeriformes; family Pipridae; genus Pseudopipra; species Pseudopipra pipra. Next base: position 63,793,348 of record NC_087554.1, read on the forward strand.
ATGGATAAATGCACCCATCTTGAAAATTAGGATGTTAAATCACTACATGCTGTGCTTGAAACAGCACCATCAATGCTTTGGTGCAGAACAGAAAAAGCTTAGTAACCACTATCAAATTAAATTAAATGGAAATCACAATATAGCAGCTGTTAAAATAGTCCCCAAACTCTCATTCTCCTCTTGGAAAAGCTACAGGATTAGCTCTGGATCTATTTAACAATATGGTTCAAACTGCTACATTCAGTTTTAAGTGTTAGAGGGGGGGAAACTCACCTTCCAGACCAAGTCCAAGTGTCTAAATTCAGGCAGTGCAAATCATTCATTCTGGTTTGCTGAAACAAAGAAATAAAATCCCACTTGTGTTACATTAAGCAAACAAGAAGCAAAGCATTTCAGTGAGGCCTTCCTGGGACAGAATATTACAAGTGACAATATTTTGAAGAAATCTGTACCCGTGTGCCTTAATATAAATCTGTTTTCTGTGGCAGATGAAAAGCATTTCTTCTCAAAAAACCAAAAAAAAACCAAACAAAAAACCCCAAAAAAAACCTGAACATGCAACTCTCAGGAAACTGCCTGTCAGGAATATTTCCAGTCATGCAATGGCACTATGGGGCCAATTTTAGCTTTTCACAGTGAAGAACTGTGTGATATTTATTCAGTTCCTGCAAATGTATTTAACTTTCATCCACAGAATTCATGGGAGGTAAATGCACAAGGTGTTTTACTCTCACAGAGTTGCCTCATGTTATTTTTCTTTATGTTCTGATCAGAACTCTGTATCCTCCTGCCTTACTCCTTGGAATATCCTGGTAGTGCTCAGTGCATCCCACAAAAAGTCCATCACGTCTGTGGTTTTCTCTCTTGCCCTTTCACAAAGTTACTACCAGCAATGACAAGGTTTTAGGACCCTTTAGCACTTGCCACAAACACAATAAAGTGGGAAATCAGTGCACTTTCCTGTCTGCCTGTGATGTGAGATGGAATAGTGACTGACTGCCTTAGGGCTGGGGGAGAAGACAAAAAGAATTTCCCTGCTTTAGATTATTTTCAACGACTCACAATACACTCCACTGACACCTGCAATTCCCCTGGGTGCTACAAAAAAGATCTGGGAAGTAGGGAAATGTATCTTGCCTTACCTTCCAACTCCTTTTCTCCTAGGGTAGTCCATAGATCTATTAGAATAAGCCTTTCTCCAGCTGGCAGATCCTTTGAGGCAGAAACTAGGCTGGTCATGTAAGTCAGAACAGGAGTAGTTTTACCCCTGAGAACTCAGCCAGGGAGTGAGTGTGAGAGACTTCCAAAGCTGTCCATCAGAGCTATGGGAAGTCTCTCAGGGGATTTCAGGAAACAGTAAGGTTTTCAGGATAGCTACGGCCTCCTCTGACCAAGTACTTTGCTGTCCTGGAGAAGGGAATCCTGGGAACCACAATCCTGGGATGCCTTCAGGGAGGGCACCAGGCTACAGAAAAGCAGAACGTGAGGGTTTGGGGCATTGCCTGAGAACCTTTATCCCTCAAAAGGGTTGAATGTTAACGACCAAGTGTGGTCCAGCTGACAGCCAGTGGAACAGATCTGTCTTCCATGACAAGTCTATCCAGTTTCCTGCTCCTTCTGGTGGCTATGAAGGAGATGAGGAACAAATTATCCAAGCAGAAAGCAAAATGCAGTTGGTATCTTCTGTGCACAACTTGGGGCGGGGTGGGCAAAACCCAACGTTCTGGCCTCTACCACTGAAAAGATTTAATCATCTTGGAACAACACAATTTGATAGGAAGGGCATCTATCAGAGAAAGGGAAGAAAGTTGCTGTTATGTTGGAAATTTAGGTTTCAAGAAGATCCTGTTCAAGACCTCCTCGCTGACTTTCCTTTCCTAGGCATTAGGCAGAAGATGGAGAAGTTTCCAGCTTCCTGGTCCCTGGGAAATCAATGTATTATAATCTTTACATTCTCATGATTCAACAGCTCGACAGATCCACAATTACATCAACCTCCTCTGGAATTCAAACCACCATCAGCTGGACAGTTCTGTCCAAGATTCAGTCCTTTATCAAAGCCTTTCTACCCAACCCTTATGTGGGAGACTGGAAAGCACACAGGTTTATAGCATCACCACTTGCCATACACAGTTTTCTTGCAGTTTCTCATGTATTTCTAACAATATTTAATCATTCTGACAATCCTAAAATGATTCTTAACTGGCTTTAAAGCACCAAGCCTCCTAAGAGGGTTTGCATTTCCCTTGGAGCTACAAGGACTCCTGAGACATTCTGCTTATCTCTGGTGTGTTCATTTATTTGCAGCCCAGTAAACATTAACCAGGACCTGCTTTGTCTCAGGATTAACTTTCCAGCACGATGAAAGGCATTAAGGGTGACATTATTCTCAGCTCACTGCTCTTACAGTAAATTCTGCACCTCTCCATTCTGGAATTACAACCAAACAGCTCCAATCTTTGCCAAGAGAAGGACTGCAGCTCGATGGATCTTCAGGGACAGGAAATATAAACATGCTTACATTAAGGCATCAGATGTGTGAAGAGCTGCTGGAAAGACTTAGGTTTGTTACCTCGTTCTTTACATGAAAATTTTCCACTTAAATCAAACACAAGACTTGCATCAACTTTTGGACTAACTCTCCTTCCTTCCCACTTTCTCCCATTTCTGTTTTTCCAGGGGCTTACCTGAAGGAACAGAGTCCACATAACACTTCTGAGCCTGCTTTCAAATGATTCCTGGTACAATTGATTTTGATCATCATCATCATCATCTTCTTTTACCAGTTCTAGCTCCAACTTTGGAAAAAGGTGCCCTTTCCTCCCAGAAAGATGAATAGGAGAAGCCTCATGACACTTCCTGGCCCTTTCTGGTTCCTTGTAGAGCCTTTTCCCTGGGAAGATTTGTATTATGGTGAACTAGAAGGAGAAGGAGGAGCAGAGCAACCCCATATTTGCTCCTTAATTTATGGAGAAAAGCAAGACTTCATCCTTTGGGGAGGAGTTACTCCTGTTGTCAGGAAATGTAGTGGGGTTTTGATGTCTTTAGCTTTCTTGTTTCATGACTTACATTAATTCCTCAAGCCCCACGGGATGTTCCCAAACCTTTCTACGTTTCCTTCCATTTATTTCTAGGATAGAAAGTGAATCAATAACAATTACTAAGGTGAAAATTACACTGACTGCTCTCCTACAGAATTAAATACAGCTTTCCACAGTTCCACTCTGACACGGTTCCCAAGTGGTTTCACTGAAATTCAGCCTGTTTTTAAGGAAGCTGATGCTACATGAGGAAGAGAAAAACCTTTTCAGATCAGAGCCTTCTGAATCCTGTGGTCAGACAGAGTTAAACAGAAGCCCGAGGGCAAATCCTCGGAGGGCAGATCTAATCATGCACCAGCACAGTGGAGAAATGACAGGTGAGCTCCAGCTAAATAACAATAATTCCACTTGCAGAGGCTGCATGAAATCCCAGCTGGAGTTCCAGAGCAGTTCTGTTGCAACAGGCCCAGTGCAGCAACCCTGAGCTGAGCACAGAGCCCTCAGTGCTGTCCTGGCTCTGGGGTGAAGAGCTCAGCCCTTGCTGAGGGAACGAGGCTCTGGAGGCCAAGGAAGTGACCAGGAATAAATGGGAGGGCAGAAGGTCCTGAGCTGCACATTTAGTTCTTCACATCTGGGTTTCTTTCCCTCCCAGGCCTGTGGGCTCCTTAAATGAGGAGCAGGATTTGGCTGTGGTTCAGTTCCCAGCAGACAGGGAAGAGCAATTCCATGGCAGAGGCACAGGGCTCTCCCTCAGCCCGGCATGGACAACCCTGACACACGAGGTTTGGTCATTTTTCAATCTCTTCCAGTATTTCTTTATTTCCTTAAGTTATTTGCAAACCAAGTTTGACCAAACCCACAGCTCTGGAAGCTGCTGTGTGCAGCTCTCTTAGACAGAGGTGGGGCTTGATCCCAAAAATCCTGAGCCTGTGTCAAAGGCCACATAATGGCAAAGAACAAACAGGATCCATTTTGGTTACTTTCTTTCCTGATTGATCTGAAAAGGTGCTTGGAAAAAAATCTTTTCTGCAGCCTGTAGGAGGAAATTCAAACTGGAAACTGGCTGGACATGTGTGACATTTCTACAGGAGTAGAAACCATTGGTAACAGAACTGCAGACATGCCCTGGGAACAACACTGTGGCAGGAAAAACAGGGAATAGGGAACAAAGGGCAATTTTACACTGCTCTGTTTGCCAGTTCTTGGGATACAGGGGTTAGTTTATGGCAGCTTTCCAAGATGAAGTTGGCATATGCTCACTGCAGGCCATTCCCAAACAGCTAATTCCTTCTCTTCTACCAAAGCCACAGCACTGGGGGCTCTCAAAAGCTTCTTCACTGTTACTTTTCAGAGGAGCAGAGACAGAAAACATCCAGTCTCATCCTCCAGCTGAGCAGGATTAAAGGCTCCAAATCAGCTGTAGTTAAGAGAGCTAAAACATTAAAAACCACAAGAGTACACAGCAGCTTAAACTGGGAGGCTTTTTACTTGCCTTACAGGATCTGTTTCTTACATTAAAGCTTCAGCAGAGAAGAACTGAAGAGAAAAATCTCCTCTGACCAGTACTAGAGAAATTAAATGTGTTGCTGAGAGGTTTAATATCTCCTTGCTTACCATGTTGGCTTCATGTTTTTTTAGGTACAGATAACCAGGGAGATGATTCTTATAACTTTAAGTTGAAAAGAGTCAGCCACAATCCAGCCCTAATTTAAATATGCACTGACTGCATCCTCTTTGACTGTTACCTCTTCCAGACATCTGTATTTCTGTCACTTATGTGCAAAAAATGACAGAAGGTTAAATTATAAAGCCAACTCATCTCTTATTTACCAGACAGTCACCTGTTTTTTCCCTTTTGGGGACTATGTGTGCTTCATCATTAATATTACAGGCAGAAAGACTCTTCTTTTTGCAGAGGGTGATGGCAAGCAGCATCCTGAATTCAGAGCCCTTAACATCCAGGTTAGGCCAAGACATTTTGGATTTTTTTTCCCTGTTATAAAGTGATTTTTGATAAAAAAAAACAACAGCCAAGAAAATAATATTAGTGCCAAGAAAATGTTCCATTACCAGCACTCGTCCTCCAAAGATGTAACCTTTGTTTCCCAGCACAGCACACGTGTGAGCTGCTCGAGGCTGAGGTGGATCTCCACCCTGAAAGAGCCAAAACAAGGTCCTTCAGAACATCAGCAAAACTCCTGGACAGCTTTATTTTTCCAAGGTGAAAAAACCACCAGGAACTGGCACTAAAAGCCCTGGAAATCACACCTTAAAATTCGATGTTATAACCACGTGCCCTGCGTAAATCAGAAATAAAGAGCAAAAGTGGCTTTTACTTTGCAATGGTAATTTTCTTTTTTTTTCCTTTTTTTTGCATTTAGTTTATAGGAATTTTAGCACATCTTGTAAAGAGCATAAAATACTGTCAGACACTCTTTACAATATACAACTTACTAGTAAGTTCTTATGTAAATTTATCTGGATTTTATGAACCTTTATGGAATATTTTAATACAATGTCAATAGTTCTGGAATATCCCAGTGCCTTTCCAGTTATGGCTCACCAACAGCAATTTTACATTCCCAACAGTTGTATTAAAGCTGGGACACAAAGCTTTATCTCAGAACTATCCCCCAGATACACAATGCTCCATCACCTTCTAATGTACCCGGATTTCTAACACCTCTCTGAAATTTAGGGGAATTTTTGCATCAGAACCAGACTGTGGAACAAACACCAGCCTAAAAACACCCCATGGGGAAAAAAAAATTCATGTCAGTTGTGAATGTCCCACATTCCAGAGGCATTGAGTGTCCAGTTTAATGTGATAAGCCTGAGCAATATTAAGCATCTTCAAATTACTTTTCCCAGCCCCAATTTCTAGAGCACAGTAACTATTGAAAACACACTGAAATCACAGCTGTGTCAAGAGATGAGACTGAAGAACACTCACCCTGATTGCTGGTTGAGACCAAGTCTGTGTGGTTGTATCAAACACATGAACATCATTGTGCCACCCCCAGAATATCTGTCCTTCCTAAAAAAAAAAAAAAAATCAAAAAAAGTTTAAAAACCAAAAATAAGTATATTTTATTTTAAAAACTTTGGGCTTCTTGAAGGACACAAACCCAGAAGTGATCTGTCAGACCAGAAAATAAACTAAACCACAGAATTTTCTTTTAAAAAATACATTAATATTTTTAATGCAGCTGCTCAGGTCTAGTTGAAGGTCATCAGCACCCAGGGATGTTAAGGTTGATGACACCTGAAAATGGGTTTTATGCTCCAACATCACTCACTGCACAGGACAAATTTTACCTTCTGATTTTTATTGTAACACACTGAGAAATAACTAATTGTACAAAGTAATTTCTGTAATTCAGTCTTTAACATTTGATGTCAGGATCTGCATTCCCTTTAACACATATTTATTTCTTATTAATTCCTGTCACTAAATACTCTGATCAGTCTCCTTCTTTCTATTAACTGTAACAAATTATTATGGGAAAGTTTTGTAATATATTTGTAACTATTACAAAAAATGACATAATGCCTAATGCAGGCATCTTTCTGGATAACAAATTAAATAAATTAACTAAGATTATATGTCAGTTAGACTTGGGAAGCTATAAATTCCCTAATGTCACTTCTAAGAAATAAAAGTCTTAAATTTTCTGGGGGTTTCAGCTTTAAAATATGTCTTCAGAATAAAACAGGGCTTTGTTCCAGTATTTTGTTTCATTGCACTCAAAGCCCAGCACCGAGGACTCGGAATATGTGAAGCACCCATTGCTCCCAACATGCAATATCTGGAATTTCAGATCTTGGAAGGTTCCAATTTGCATTCCTGCTGATGCCATAAATAGAACAGAAAATCAGACACATTTTCATACCCATTGAGTACAGCACAAAGGAGCTTTTTTCCCGACAATCAGAAAGGGACAAATCACTTGGAATTGTGACAAATCCCTTACCCAAAATGCATCGTGGACATCGAAGCAGTCACTCAGCTCATTGTGCTTCCTACAGCCATAGCCACCAAAATATATTAGCCTGAAAGAACAACAAAATAAGTTCATTTAGCAAACAGCTTTCAAATGGGTGAGCTGTAATAATTAGTTTCAAATTTCGGGTTACCTACTGCAGTTATTATAATAATAATATAAACAACTGAAAATATTTCCTATTGCACCTGATTATGGAAACCTTAACCCTCAAGAAGCCTGACAGAATTCCACACAAGGAAACAGGTTCAGGACAAGGTTCAAGAGGTTCAAGTCTCTGTTCCTCTCTCCAAAAGCTTATTAATCAGTGATATTTTCAGGCACGAGTCTCAAAATGACAAACAACACATAAGACAGGGAAATTCCTCGTTCTGCTCGGATCCCTGCCCTTCTCCAGGGAGATTCCCATGCTCCTGCTGTATTTGTTGGCCTCCTGTGTACACCTTTTGGCAAGAACTGTTCCCAAGGTTCACCCCACTGACCTTGCCTGGGGAGACAAAAAGCCTTTCTCTGCTTTAAAATGAGATTTTGCGACTGAGCACTACGGAACAAATCACATTGCAAGGATCGTTACACACCTCCCAGCCCAATATTCCACCCATGAACTGGCCATCCACAAGCAAAGCTTCCTAAAGTTTGGCTGAACTTCAACCTTTTGAGGCCATTTGCTCTAGTTGTCAGTGATCTTAGGAGAAGGCAATTTAGGAAATGATGGGATGCTGAAGCTCATTCCAGACTGACCATTCCTAGGGAAACAGAGTTACTGACAGCATTGTGCAACACGACATCCCCACCTGCAAACTCACAGCTCGTGACATTTTAATGCTTAGCTCTCCCCAGATATTTTCTTTAAATGAAAAGGTTCCCCTCTGCCACCTAAAACAAGTGATTTTCTCACTAGGCAGATTTCAGGATGCTCTGGATAACTTCATTTAGTTTTCAATAATCTTGTGTTAACAGCTAAGGAGTTGTTCAAACACCTGTAATTTCCCCAATTAGAATTGTAAAACCAAGAGACAGTACCCAGAGGCATCACGGACAACATCTTTAGATGGGGAGTCCACAAACAGAAAAATCACTTGCATTTGAAAATGTTCACTGTAAATCATATCCCTACTTGTTTATAACAACTTCAGTAACAAACTGCTGACCAGGTACTGCCTTGTGACCACTTATGCCACAATATCCAGGCATTTTCCATAACAAGCACAAAATCTGGAGTATTTATTTCTAGCCAATTATTTTTTTCCTTAACACACACAAATATCTAGGCTGACTTAGTTCTTACAAAAATGAACTTGATCCCTGAAATGCCTTTGCAACTGTCAGCTTTTAAACCCCTTGAAAACACATTAAATATCTTTTATTGCAGGTAATAATTACACTGATGGATATAATAAAAAAGTAATTTTATACTGATTTTTAATGTGTTAAATGTTAATGTGTTAAAATTAAATAATAGAGGCATAATGATTTTTTACCTGAACCCTCAAAGCATTCCACAAACTTCCCCTAAACTTCCCACCCCTCTCCTAAAGTGGGGTTTTACTTACCATTAATTCTCATATGTGAGAAAACTCTGGTAGCAAGTTGTTACACAAAATCCCACAGCAACTCTAAGAATTAGAGTTTTTTGAATCCCAAACCTGTGTGTTCTTCACTTTATAGCCCTTCCTCTCTGCAGTTAACACACATTAAATATTCTTAACGTGTTACCTGTCCTTATAGACCCAGCAGGAAAGTTTGTCACGGGGGGTAGGAGGTTGACCTTTAAAATTTGTGATTTTTTTCCATCTGTAGGTTCCGGTTTTTGTTCTCAAATTAACATAGTAGAGCTTAAAAGAAGAAAAAAAAAAAGTACAATGTTTTCAGTATAAAGGATATCAACAGAAAGAAGAACCCACCTCCCTCAAAATACATTAGTTTGGATTAAAAAAAAAAAAAGGAACTGGCAGTGGAGTTTACAATATGTAGCAACACTCAGGAAGAGGCAAATACATCACAAAAACACAGCTAAAATGTAAGAATTGGCAACAAGTTTTCCTGCCTGATGAGAGGCTCCATTTTACTTCTTTTCTAGTCAGGAGTGAACTCTGACTTCATTCTCATTAAATGATAAAACAACCAATTTCATCTACTCTGCTGATTCGGCCTTCAGTTACAAGGACAACTGGTAGCTCTGTTTTAACTTTAATTATTACCTGATTATACAAGGTAATTGCTGTCAGAGAGCAAAAATAAGAGTGATATTCTGACATTAGTTTCATTTATGGTTGCCAAAGTATTTTTTAAAAAAAAACCATTGGGAGAGCACAGGCAGTTCTCAGAAATAAGTACAGAAATTTTTGCAAAAACGAAGTTTTCCCTCAAATTTCCCCTTGATTCAAATGCAAAGTACACCACAGAAAGAGCAAGGTCAGCATTAGCACTCACTCAAATACAGTGTTACAGGAAAAAATGAATACAATACCCGATTACTGTATCCTTTATCATCAAATCCCCCAAAAATGTACAGCTTCCCATTGATGCTGGCCCCACAGCTCCCTGACATGGAAGTGGGCAGCTCCCCTTCCATCAGGTGCATTGTCCTGCAATTTAAAAAAAAAAACACATTAAGACCTTGCAAAGCCACCAAAATTTAACAATTCCCAAACCAGATTTATTAATAATATTTAGACTTCAAGCTAAAAATACAGCTTGGGTCATGACCACTAGAAACTGCTGATGAAGTCAGGCTCCTGTGGTGCAAGAGAACTTCCAGGTGAATACTGTGTGTGTTCATTTTTAGGAAGGTGAAATTCATGTTAAAAGAGCTTTAGCAGAGCTGCAACATTGATTATTCAAATTAGGGAAATACTGTTAAGTCCAAAACCTCCTGAAACGAGCCCATGGCACTGCTGTTATTTTTCAAACTGAAAACTGAGGCAGAAGCAGAAATACTTCTCCATTCCTGCTCCCCCATCCCTGCTGTTCCTGTGCCCTGCACTCTCAGCTGCACATGGACAACGGTGTGTGCTGGGAACTCAGGGAGATCCTGGTTATAAATATAACCCTGAAAAAACAAAAGTTATATTTAACCCAGAGCGTTTCCCTGATCCAAGTTCCCGTGTGAGCACAAACAGCTGTACTGGGACATCACAGGGAAAACAAGGCAGTGTGAGGGGGCTTTAGCACAGGGAACAGGGAGCCATGGATTTCAGGGAAAAAAGGGGAAAAACAAGGCAAAAAAGGGGGGGGGGGAAAGGAAAAAAAGGGAGGAAGGGGAAAAAAAAGAGAGAAGGAGGAAAAGGAGCAAGAAGGGGGCAAAAGAAAAAAGGGGAGAAGAGAAAAAAGGGGAAGGTCTGAGTTATTTCTGAGTTGCATCACATTGTGCAATGAAGTAATGACAAAAAATATATATAACTGTAAATAGATTAAGAACCCAAGTATCCAGTGCTCAACTGTTCATTCCAACATAGAAGTTTGTGTCTGAAGAACTGAGCCAAAATAAACTCCCAAACAAATGCACCTGTTTCAACAGAGCCTTCAGCCAACCATTCCAAACATTCCCTGGAACATAATAATTAGACTTTAGGAATGAATGTGTTTCCTGGAGTTAATTTGCAAGCATATAGGCCTGTTCTTCAGTCTTTACATTAAACATCTGCTATTTAAACTCAGGGAACATGGCCAGTAACTCATGTCACTGAAGCCTTTTCACTGCAGCTAATTGTCATCTATGCAAAGATCAACTTTATATATTAATTAAATATAAATTATGGAACTTGCCATAACCCACTGTCCATTTCATAGATCCAGAGCTCATCATTGGGCAGATAAACTTCATTCTCTTCAATTGACTGAAATGGAAGAGAAAATGGGCAAATGTTAAATCAATAATGCCTTACACACCATACATTTTAAGAAGAAATGCCAAATCACGTTACTTAGCAACACAGAGTAATCTTAAGGAAATAATCTACCAGAGCATAAGTCATTAATGCTCTGATCATCCCAATTTTAACACTAATTTATTTTAAAAATAACGAACTTAATTCCTCACGACCACTTAATAAAGGCACAGATTGACCAACTTAATGTTTTGCCAGAAAAGATGTGTGACAACATAAACCAGATTTGGAGGTCCTGGATTAAAACTCATTATCTTTTGTTTTGGGAGATACTTTTAATTAGGAGGCAATTCTTGGCATAACAGAGAAGTGTAGAATAAAAAACAGAATATAAAAAGTGGAACTGAAAGGCACCAAAGGTTACTTGCAGTGGCTGAAAGAAGGAACTTGAAAGGACAAAATCTCAAATATAAAGGAGAAAATTAATTTCTCTGTGTACAAAAACAAAGACTCCTCAACAGAGGTCATTAACAAAGAAAAAACAACTTAGGAAAGAACGATGAGGAAGAACAACAAACAGGAGAAGGAAGCCCAAAAGCATTCAGTGCTCATGCTGAGTAACAACTACACCATTAATTATTGCCTTGACATCAGAAAGAAATTAAAGACTGGGAGGGAATAAGCAGCCAGAGCCAGTAAATAAACAAATAAATCAAAACTGGATCAAAATTAAAGGAATGTGAAGAAGTTACATACAAAACTGAATTTTAATTCTCAACATTTGGTTACTGATATCGATCACTTGCCTTCAAATGACACTTTATTATGACTTTCTGAGTTTGAAAGGTGCCAACCAGGCAGGTACATCCTATTTTTGGCATGTTTACCCTGCCAGTTCCCTTTCCTTGGGAAGGCTCTGCTGTTCCACACTCCTGGCAGCTTCTGCAACGTGCAGAAGTTGACTCAATTTAATCTGGGTATGTCAGAGGTCGAGCATTTGCTCCAGAACCAGCTCTGAGCAAATGCACTGATGCCAAAAATAAGTTTGCTGGGCAGCAGTGCACCAAACAACACGTTAAAAATGATTTAGCTGTGTAAAGTGCTGCTTAAAGAGCAAGGATTTTCACAATATTCTCAACAAAATACATGTAATATTACTAAAAACATTTGCAAATTTTATCTGCTAAACTTAACACACACATTGTCTGTTTTCAATGTGCCACAAACCCACAATTTTTTACAAGAAAACCTTTGAAAACATTGTGCTCACCAGTCCACCCTCAGTTTTAAAGACCAGAGCACAGAAAACTAACAAGGATTACCAGTGATTTAAGTGATATATAGTTATTCAGAGTATTACAGAGTTTAAATCCAGGAGCTCCCAACTAGAATTCTTTGCTTGAGTATGGCAGGACAAGCTTTGCACATTTGAAAGTTGCCCACGAAAAATACAGGTAGAATATTAAATATGTTAATAGAAATACAGTTTCCACCTGAGCAAGACAATAACACAAAGCACAGGTATTTTCACATTTTATGGCCAACGTGCACAGACACTGTAGATAAAATGAGGTGGCTGTATTTAATGTATTTAATTCACAGCTCTCATTAGGGTGAGTTCACGGAGCTAAAAGATAAGGATTTACTTATGTCAGAACCAGAACTGATCTTCCAACGAAAAACAAATAAAATTTGTGGGGGTTTTTTGCCGGACACCAGCTCGAGGTGACCAGCGGTGCTTTCTGAGGGAGGAAACCACGCTGTGCACACACCACAACTACTAATAAACAAACACATTGCGGGGACTCGGGAACAAGAACGCGAATTACACACTGGAAAAAAAACACCCGCCACAAATTACAGCCGTCACCCCCCTGAGGGACACGGGAGTCACCCTCAGAGCGCCGGGAGGGGAGGCAAACCGGCTCCACCGGCCCTTCCCCGCACGTGGCGGGTGACGGGGGCGGCTGAAGGCGGGGGAAGGAGGAGGCTGCCCACGGACAGCGGGCGCGGGGAGAAGGGGACGCGCGGAGCGGAGGGACGGGACGGCCCGAGCAGCCCCCGCGCCTCCCGCCCGTCCCCTCAGCGCCTCCCGCCCGTCCCCTCAGCGCCTCCCGCCCGTCCCCTCAGCGCCTCCCGCCCGTCCCCTCAGCGCCTCCCGCCCGTCCCCCCCGCGCCTCCCGCCCGTCCCCTCAGCGCCTCCCGCCCGTCCCCTCAGCGCCTCCCGCCCGTCCCCCCCGCGCCTCCCGCCCGTCCCCTCCGCGCCTCCCGCCCGTCCCCCCCGCGCCTCCCGCCGCCGCTCGAACGCCGCGCGGCCGCCGCGGCCAATCAGCGCCCGCCGAGCGCTGAGGGGCGGCGGGGGGACCCCCCCGTCCCCTGCCCCGCCCGGGGCTCCCGGAGCCGCTGCCCCGCTCCCCCCGCCCGGCCCCCGCTGCCCGCGCCCCCCGCCCGCCTTACCACGTATCCCCCCCACACGTAGAGAAAGTTCCCGTCCACCACGGCGCAGTGGCCGCTGCGCTCCTCGGCCACGCAGAACTGCTCCGCGGGGTCCGCCGCCATCTTAGGGGAGGAGGGCGAGGAGGAGGAGGAGGACGAGGAGGAGGAGGAGAAGGAAGGGGAGGAAGCGGCCCGGCTGCCTCACGGCTCGGCTGCCTCACGGCTCGCGTCCCGCCACCGCCTCCTCCGGGAGAGGCTGCGGCTCCGGCGCCGGTCGCTCCCCTCAGGCGGACGGGAAGCGAGGAGGGTCCAAAGTGTGGGGCGGCACCCGCCGCTCAACCCCGCCGCGGGTCCGGAGCGGGGCGGGCGGCGAGCGCGGCGCTGCCCCTGCCCTGGGCATCGGGGACCGTGTGAGGGCTAGGGCTTAATAAAGCCTCCGGGAGGATGTGAGTAAAGACCACGAGAGGAGGAAAAAGGCAGCGAGAATAGGAGGGCTAAACATAAACCCGGAGTAAGAAGGGAAAGAAGAGCTGGATCTCAGCGTGAGTCAGGACAAGGGGGGGGGATGGCTTCGCACCGACGGAGAGTAGGGTTAGATGGAATACTGGGAAGGAGTTTTTGGCTGTAAGGGTGGGGAGGCCCTGGCACAGGTTGCCCAGAGAAGCTGTGGCTGCCCCTGGATCCCTGGAAGTGTCCAAGGGCAGGTTGTTCGGGGCTTGGAGCAACTTGGGATAGTGGGAGAGGGTGGAATGGGATGAGTTTTTACATCCCTTCCAACCCAAACCATTCCAGGATTCTGTAATAAGACAACCACAGCAGAACTCCCTGTCTCTCTGAAGGTGTGACACTCTTGCTGGAAATAGCACCTATGAAATAGTAGCTGTTATTAATGAAACAGTTGTACAGTACTTCAGACGCTGCCCATCCAGTTCTTAACGCTGTTACATCCACAACCCAGTGAATTCCTGCTGAACTGTGGAATTAATGGAATCCAAAATAAAACAGGTACAGTGCTTCAGAAAGAGGAGTAGAGTCGAGCTTGCGAGAAATTACTTCTTTAGCATCTTGTAAAAGGGCACCAAAACATTATTGTAAAGATCTTCTTGTGGAAGTGGGGTATATACTGCCTCAGTTGGATCTAGGAGGGAAGACTAAACTGATAATATTAATCACACAATCATAAAATGTCCTGAGTTGGAAGGGACCCACAAAGATCATTGAACCCAACCCTCAGCCCTGCACAGGCCCATCCCCAAGAGTCCCCCCCTGTGCCCCAGAGGATCATCCAAACCCTCCTGGAGCTCTGGCAGCCTTGGGGCCGTGCCCACTGCCCTGGGCAGCCTGGGCAGTGCCAACCACCCTCTGGGGGAAGAACCTTTTCCTGAGATCCGACCTAAAACTCCCCTGACACAGCTCCAGCCCTTCCCTCAGGTCCTGTCACTGGTGATAGAGAGATCAGTGCCTGTCCCAAACTTTTAAAATGAAGCCATGTACTGATAGTGCATTGGGATGGTGGTTAAAATGCAGGAGTCAGCATTTGGAGTTAAGAAAAACGTGGGTAACAGGGAAACTTATCCACAGATCAATAGGTCAGGTAGAGCTACAATGTGCTGTCTCAGGAGATGTGCACAGAGGTTTTGCAAGCAGTGACGGACATGAAAATGAGCTGTTTGTCTTGTTTGGTGTTACAAAATAATTCTATGGATCCAGGCAGATGTGCTGACTGATTGTGGACCACTGGGATCTCTCCACTGGGTTGCTGCTCTCCAGGACCTGTGATGTCCAACAAAGCCATGGCAGGTGACAGAGACAAGGAGCTGGGAATGACTTCAGACCTCCAGACAGATGGCTCAGTGAAACACAAGCCTGCAGCTTACGCTGGAATACTTTTACATATCTGGTGGGAGGCTCTAGGCAACCCAAGAGAATCCCAAATACAGCAGGATGCTGTAGGAGTGTGCTTTATATTCCCCACTTGGTCAGAGCTTTAAAGAAAACTATTCCTGGGTGAGAGGCACATCCCTTCTCCAGGTGCACCTTCCTTCTTGAGGCGAGACATGAGCTGAACGGCACAATCAGGTTTTCTTAGAAGGAGAATAAGCAGTAATTTTAGCAAATGGAAGTACTTATGTAAGGATTGGGTTCGTAATTTGCACCCATCTGTGTGCCTGCGATGAAAAATAGATCGTATTTCCTACCAAAATAGCTGAGACCTGTCAGATGGCAGCTTTTTGTCTGAAGAGAGTAGCTGCATTTTCACCTGTGAGCTCGATCCCCAATGAGGAAGAGTGGTTATAAATTATGCAGTTGAGAATGGACTACAGAAAATAGTTGTCTTTAAATCCCTGCAGACTTCTGAACGAGGAACTTTCTTTCAGAGTTGCTTTGTGAGCCTTCTGTGAGATCAAACTGTACTTACTTTGAGAGATAGGGATGAGTGTTTGACTGAAACGTGTTTTTCATCTGGGGAAAAAGCAGCTGCCCTACAAGACTGGAACTGTGGCTGCCCCTGGATCCCTGGAAGTGTCCAAGGCCAGGTGGGATGGGGCTTGGAGCAACCTGGGCTAGTGGAAGGTGTCCCTGCCCATGGCAGGGGGTGGAATGGGATGGGCTTTAAGGTCCCTTCCAACCCAGACCATTCTAATCCATGATTACATGTAAAAACAGCCCTGGAGACCATCCTGTGCTTGTCAGCCAAGACAGACCTAGTGGAAGGGGTCTCTGGCCAATGTCTGATTAAAGGTGAGAACAGGAGAAAACAAGGCACCATCCCAGGAGTACAATTCACAGCTGGATGTATTTGATGGATGTTTTGTGGCAGGTAAATCTGAGGCTGGAGAGACTGGACAGGTGAATCTGGACTACTGGAGGTGCAGTGCAACCTGTGCTGGGCCTCCAGGGAAAGAGGAGGGGGCAGCAGTGGTGTGAGCTGTAAGGCACCTGTAAGGCAACAAATAATAATACTGAGGGTAATCGCATTGAGTAACTTGTGTCAGCTGCAGCAAGTGTGTTTCACGGAAAAATGGAACGCTTTAGGTTGAAAAAACTGCCTAAGATCATCAAGTCGTTCCTCCAGCACTGTCAAGGCCACCACTGCCCCATGTCCCCAAGTGTCACATCCACGTGGTTTTTAAATCCCTCCAGGGATGGGGACTCCAGCACTGCCCTGGGCAGCTGTGCCAGGGCTGGACAACCCTTTCCGTGAGGAAATTTTCCCCAGAATCCAATCTACCGGCACAAGTTGAGGCCGTTCCCTCTCCTCCTGTCCCTTGTTCCCTGGGAGCACAGCCCGACTCCCCCCCGGCTCCCCCCTCCTGTCAGGGGGTTGCAGAGCCAGAAGGTCCCCCCTGAGCCTCCTTTTCTCCAGGTTGAGCTCCCTCAGCTCCCTCAGCCCCTCCTGCTGCTCCAGCCCCTTCCCAGCTCCATTCCCTTCCCTGGACACTCTCCAGCCCCTCCGTGTCTCTCTCATCCTGAGGGGCCCAGAACTGGACACGGCCCTGGAGGTGCCTCAGCCCTGCCCAGCACAGGGCTCGCTCCCTCGGTGCTGTGCCCACACCGCCGCTGGCACCCCCGGGGGTCGCTCTCCCCGCGGCCCAGCGGGGCCGTCCCGGGGCTCCTCCCGGCGGGGCCGGGCCGGGGCGGCGGGGGCGGCCCCGGCGCGTTTGGCGCCAAGTCCGCCATGGAGCCGGAGCGGCTGCGGCGCCGCCTCAGCTCCGCGTTCCGCCTGCGGGGGCTCCTGCTGCGGCCGTGAGTACCCGCGGGTCCCCGGGACCGCTCCGGGACCGCTCCGCCCGTCGGGATCATCCCCCGGCGGGGCTCAGGCCCGGGGGCCGGGGCTGTGGGATGGGGTCGGGGGAGCCCCGCACCCCCCGCATCCCCTCCTCGGGGCGTGATGATGCCTTTCCCCCTCTTCATCTCCCCTCTGGAATCTCCTCCAAAGCCCTGTTGTTTTGCCTTTCCTGCTGCTGTGGGCCTCTTCCGTGCCTCTATCCCTGCCTCCCACCCGTGACCCGACCGCCGTGGGTACCACCAAAGACCTGCCCGTGTTCCCCCTTGGAGCCCTCCCTGATGCCGGTGCTGGGTGTTTGGTTGGGTTCTGTTGTCTGAGACTCTGCCTGACAACTCCGGGATCTCTTTCCCAAGTTGCACTTGCCAGTCCTGTGTTCAGCATCCCCTGCTAGAAAAAGAAATAGTACTTCCAAAAGAGGAAATGACATTCCTAAAGACAGAAACGGTATTTCCAAAGGAGAAAATGGCATTTCCAAAGGCAGGAATGCTATATTTCCAGATATTATAATGTGTATTTTTTAGAGATGGCAAGTCAATTAAAAGTGGTTCCTGCTTGCAGTGGAAGGTGTCATGATTTATAGGACAGCCAGGGGCTCCATTGCTCCTGTTTTCCCTTTCTGTTTCATGTGTTAATATTAGTTCCATTTTGTTTCTGTTGTGGGTGGGATGTGATTATTTTGGACAGTGTCCTGGCACTTTCATTAGCAAGGAGTCCAAGTCCAGAACTCCTGACTCCAGGGTTCCATGAACCGAGACATTTTGAAGATCAGGCTGATAACCAAAACACCACGTTTTGGCCAGCAGATGACATTGATAAGAAAATTGTCATCTTTAACTGCAAGACCGTAGTCTAAGGATAAGGGAAGAAACAGATTTCTAATTCCTGTGTTATGTAGAATTAAAATAATTCCAATCCCAGAGATACTGATAAACTGGAGAGGGTCCTGCAGGGTCTGTGAAGGTGGTCATGGGTTGGAAGCTGTGATGTCTTGTAGGAAGAGCTGTGCTGCATCCAGGTGTGGGGCTTCCAGCATCAGAAGGATGTGGAGCTGCTGGAGCAAGTCCAGAGGAGGTCATGGAGATGCTCCAAGGGCTGAAGCCCCTCTGCTCTGGAGCCAGGCTGGGAGAGCTGGGGGGGGTTCACCTGGAGAAGGGAAGGCTCCAGGGAGAGCTGAGAGCCCCTTGCAGTGCCTAAAGGGGCTCCAAGAGAGCTGGAGAGGGACTTTGGACAAGGGATGGAGAGACAGGACAAAGGGGAATGGCTCACTGGAGATACTCAAAGCTTGGCTGGATGGGGCCCTGCTTTGAGTAGGAGATTGGACCAGATGGTCTCCAGAGGTCACTTCCAACATGGACTTAAATGTATGGAGCTGAGATTCTCAATATCCCCTTCTTGTCCTCAATGTTTTCAATCCCAGTGAGTTTTTTCTTTGACTTAAAGTAGTGCACTATTACCAGTTCTAATTGTTTCTACTTTTTTAAACCACAAGCCGTGCAGTGGTGATGTGCACAGCTGCCAAAATCAGCACAGCTTGTATAAACTCTGGAATAATTATTGCTTTTTGTTCTTTCTCCACTGGAATTAGGGATGCTCTGAAGTATCTCACTGAAGCTTTTCAGTCCATCAGTGAAGTAGAACTTGACGATGCAATTGAAAATGTCATCGATGCGGTTGAAAAACAGCCATGTGAGTAAACAATTTCTTTTTCTTAGGCAAGTTTATCTGGCACTCAGGATGTTATTTAGACAAAGGCAGAGTTACTGGCAGCAGAGGCACTCAGGTGTCATTGTAGTGTAACGGGTTGACTGAGATAAATGTGTTTGTTGACAATTTGTTTTGTTAAATACTGAAGTTTGCAGTGTCAGCAGAAGACATTTATGCCATTTAAAAAGTTGGCAGCCTGGTACTTTCCTGACTTTTCCAAAAGTGGTAAAATTTTTCAATGCCAGTTACTAAAAGTTTGTATGGACATCTTTGTACTTGAAACTATCATTTTAAATATTAAAATGGAGAGAGACTATTCACAAGAGCATGGAGTGACAGGACAAGAGAGAATGGCTCCAAATTGAAAGAGAGTAGGTTTGGATTGGATGTTGGGAAGAAATTCTTGGCTGGGAGGGTGGTGAGGCCCTGGCACAGGTTGCCCAGAGAAGCTGTGGCTGTCCCTGGATCCCTGGAAGTGTCCAAGGCCAGGTTGGATGGGGCTTGGAACAACCTGGGCTAGTGGGAGGTGTCCCTGCCCATGGCAGGGGGTGGCACTGGATGGGCTTTAAGGTCCTTTCCAACCCAAACCATTTTGGGATTTTATGAGAAAATAACCCAAAGAAATAATGAGAAATTAATTCACTTCTTATTCGGTAATCTGGGCCCAGAAAAGGGTTGCTGAGAGGTGTGATCTGAGGGGTCTGGCAGCACGAAACAGGAGTTGTAGCAGCTTTAATTAAAGGATTTGACTGACAGAGGATGCCTGACTTGTATTTAGTGATCAGAGCTTATGAGAACTAGGAAACATGGGCTCACTTCCAGTTTTTGGCCAAGGAGATTCAAATCCGTATAAATATGATCTAAAATAAAACCCAGGCCTTAGGTGAGTTCAGGAAACCTTCCCAGCCTATCCTATTTATTCCTAATTAAATCCAGAGGGGCACATGCTTGTTCTATTAGTGTTCAGAAATATTTTTAATTTCAACTGTCAGTTTAAATCCACAAAGACAACAATGTGCCCGTCTCCAAAACTGTGTTGGAATACTTCCTTATGACAGCAATCCATGTGATAATGTTCTGGAACAGAATTAACGTCCAGAATGTGAAAGCTCCACTCTTAGCACATTTGTGATGTATTTGGCAGCTTTGCATAAACTATAATTGTCTTGTTCTCCATGTTTAAGGAATCAATGGTGGGCACAGTGTGTTTTTTGCTACAAGTGTGTCCTTTTGGTGACAATATTAAGAGATCCATTTGTAAACACCGTGTGTCCTGAGCTTACAGAAAATGTGCTTATTTGTGTAATGGATTCCTCTGACAAGACTCAGCCACTCGTTGTAAAATATTTGAGACCCACTTCCTCAGTGCATTCCACAGGCTGCAGTTGTTGTAATCCTTGGAAATTTTTCTTTCCAGTGTCATCCAACATGATTGAACAATCCACGGTGGAAACAGCAGTCCAGGAATGCAGCCGGGCACCGGATGAAACCACGTACGGTGACACTTGGGTTGTTTTATCCGAGGTTTATGGGTGTGCATCTCCTTATTTCTCCTCAGGAAATAAATGTCAGGCATTTTCTGCGGTGCTGCACATGCAGTAATTGCTTTTGTGCAGGTTTGTAATGTTCCTCCTCAGAGGGTTTGTTCTCGTGGATTGGCCTCCGGGGAGTTCTAAATATAATCTGGCGTTCTGGAATTCAAATGCTGTGGTTGTGTGTTCCGTGTGGGACAGGTTGAGTGTTAACCAACACTTCTGTTCATGCTTTTCTCTAGGTGAAAATAATCTCAGGTTATCTTTGGGCCTTTCTTGTCTGAGAGCACTTTGAAAAGTTTTCCTCCATGGTGCTCGTTCCTGCTTTTTTTGTATAGTTTTCTGAAACCCCTGATTGATTTTCCCGCTCTGATAACGAGCTGTGGAGCAATTCCTGCAGTTCCTGAGAACTTTGTGATGGTGATGAATGTGTTTCCTTTAGTATTTATGTTGTATTGACATTGCAATGCAAAGCATGAAAAGAACTGGTTGGCTGGGCATGTCAATTGGATGCTGTCATCCCACAGCCTCTCAAGATGGAGCAAATTTGGGTTTAACTTTTCTCCTTGTCGTTGGAACCTTTATGATGCGGGTGGTTTGAGCGTGACTTTTCTTTGTGGGGCTTTTTATACTTCAGAGGAATCTGCGTGCACAGATCCTCAGTGTCCTGAAAGGAAAAGCTCTCCAGATCACAAGGACAAACTCTCTTTAATTATTTAATTAGAAGATGCAGTTGTATCCAGTGGATGCAGGACAAAACAGAATATAAAGTAGAAGGATGCAGGAGAAATGGTGATAACACAGGGTGGCAGCGAACAAAGCAGATGTAATTTTATTCAACATATTTGTTACTGTTTGTTTCAGCCACTTCATCGAATCACAGAATGGGTTGGGTTGGAAAATAATGTTCAAGTAACGCTGTAAATGAATTCTTGTTTCAGAGAAAATGTTTTCAACATTATTGGAGCCTTTGACATTCCACGTTACATTTATAATGCAGAAAGGAAGAAGTTCCTACCGTAAGTCTTCCATATTTTAAGTTTCAATTACTTCTTGGTTTAAGAAAAAAAAAGCCTCTATTTCTATAATGTTTGAAGTCTG
The DNA here is from genome assembly GCF_036250125.1 of Pseudopipra pipra. Taxonomy (NCBI): domain Eukaryota; kingdom Metazoa; phylum Chordata; class Aves; order Passeriformes; family Pipridae; genus Pseudopipra; species Pseudopipra pipra. The sequence goes on from NC_087554.1 coordinate 63,814,786, forward strand.
TTTTTAATCTTTCCCTCTTGGGTCTGTTCACCTCAAGCCTGAGTGAGAAAGGTAGTAAATGTTTCAAACCATAAACCATGTTTATGCCATCTAATGAATAAAAAAGACAGTCAGGCTGAGGACATACATCACTAAATGTAGCTTGGGCTTGTTTTTTTCTGGCATTTGGCTGTTTAAATTTTTTTTTTTTAAATAAATTTGGTCTGTCTGTTGGGTGTATTTATTTCTTAGCCTGTACCTTGCAGCTCCCTGAAGCCCTGGGGGATTTCTAAGGAGAACTCCAAATGCTAAAACAAAAAGAAAAATTAGGAGCAGCTGGAGGAATAATACTCTTGTTCATGGCCACTTAAAAGGCATAACTGCTTTTTATAAAAAAAAAATGGATTTCTGCAGAGGCCCATTTGGGTGGAAGGATAAATCTCAAGGCCTGGGAGTTAGCAGGAAGGGAAATGGATGTAGCCTTCAAAATACAGGAACACAGGATCCAGAGCAGGAATATTCCTCGTGGAGTAACTAAATCACGCAGCAGCGTTTGGAGCTTTCTCAGCCTCCCAGAACTTTTAGATCAATAAGTAATTTTCGTGTGTGGGATGTGCCTTTTTGTTTCAAACCTTGCCTGTGTTGAACTCCTTGCAGTCTGTCGATGACCAACCTCCCTGCACCGAGTTTGTTTGGGACTGCCAGAGATAAAGCAGAGCTGTTCCGTGAGCGCTACTCCATCCTGCAGCAGGTCAGGGAACTCTGCCTTTCTGTGAGCAGCAGAGGTGTCCTCGGGGATATATCCTAAATCCTCCTCTTCCAAAAATACACTGTGCCATTGCACCTCTTTGCCTCGTGCTTTCACATAAACTCCCTTCCCTCCTGGTAGTCAGAAATAACTTATTTCAGAGACCGTCACAGAATACGTTTTTTTAGGCTTAGTCTTATTATCCAGTGTTACTGATCATCTGTTTCTTGGAAGCAAATTCTCGTCAGAGGAGCTGATTAATTAAAAATGGCTGGATAAAATAGAGTAAGAACTTTATGAAGTAGTCTGCACAGTGGTTGTGGTGAACTGGCTTTTTGACACTGCTCATTTGTTTTTAAACCGACTTACTTCAATTTTGGTGTCTGCAGAGGACTCACAGACACGAGTTGTTCACTCCCTCACCAATTGTGGCTCACCCTGATGACAGCAAGAGCAAATTCCAGGTAAAAAAAATCGTGTTCTTTTCAGTTTTAATCCAGTTTTAAGCAAAATAATCCCGGTAGCCTTTACTGGAAGTCTTTTCCTAAACTGTGCTGCGTTCAGACACGTGCCCCTGATTTTTCTAATGAGCCTGTATCCTCTCATAGCTCATTTGTGTATTTATGTAAAACATGTGCTGAGTGGTGCCTTGTCTTGCTTAAGAACAGGCACCTGGAGGGTTTGATTTAGTTCTGATTTGGTTCTTTGCCTTTGGTTCCAGCTAAAGACCGTAGAAACTCTCCTGGGCAATACAGCCAGAGTGGGAGAAGTGATTGTGCTTGGGATGATCACTCAGCTTAAGGAGGTGAGCTCCTTCCTCCTTTTATTTGTGAGTTACAATATGTCAGAAAATGAGAGCACCTAAATATCTCACCACTGGATCCATTCCAATGGGCTTTTCCACCAGCAGTTGGTGCCAGTGTGAGAGGGGAAAATGTCTTTGTCTTCTCACTGCAGAATTTTGTAATGCTTTATGTCAGCAACCAGAACCAGTCAGAACTTTTAGGCTTGTCCCTTCCTGAAGGGCTGGAGCTTCCAGTGACTGTGTTTGGACTTGGAATTTCCTTGGACTGTGATTTTAGGGGAGGGAGGCACCAGCAGTCCCAAGTACAGCAGCTCAAAGGGAACCTGCTGAGATACACTTACTATAAACTACATTATTTTCAGTTCTGCCAGTGTGTTCTAAGCTTACTATATGAAACCCAGCCAAATTATTTGTAAATACTGACTGATAGATGCCTCTCATGGAAGCATTTATGTGTTTGGGTATATTTTGCTTTATTAAATCTGCTTTTTAGGGGAAATATTTCCTAGAAGACCCCACAGGAGTCGTCCAGCTGGACCTCAGTAAAGCAATATCCTTTTTCTGTGATGGAAGAGCTGAAGGAATTTCCTGTAGACCTGCAGAATTTTAAATTGAATAGTAAATCAATACTGACCATTAAAAATTATATATTGAGAATTGCAGCACTCTCTTTCTCTCCTTTGTTTCAAATTCCTTGGCTGCTGCAGCTCCCTGCCCTTTCTCCCAGGACAAGGTCAGTATTCCTCCTAGTGGAAGCAGAGCCTGTTTCTGGTTTTGGGCTCCTTATGGACTTACCTGCTCATAGACCAGGGAATTTCCAGGCTCTTCAGGCAGCCTGTGAACTTTCAGTAGCATCCAAATATATTACACCAGCTGCAAAGCAGATTCTGGCTAAAGAACCTACTTTAAGAATCCTGATCTAAGAAAAACACATTCCTTAACCTTCCTGCACCAGTTCCACAGTGGGTTATATACTGAATCCTGCTTTGTTCTGGCAGAAGGTAAAGCAGAGGGGGTTGTTTTTAGCTTGTGATAAATTATTCTGTTCAGGCTGTCACTGCCAGATGTGGCTGAATGGACAAGTCTCATGTTGACAAGGCTTGGCCATAAGTGAGTCTGTGGCTGAGATTTTTGGCCATAAACCTGTTGCTTTGTGGGGTCTGGAGGCAGAGAGCAGGAATTTGAGGGTTTCAGGGTGTTGGGGGGGATGTGAGCACCTGTAGCAGCTTTGAGGGTTGGCCTCAGCGTGGCTCCAGCTTTGGAGGAGTTATGACTGGATTGGGAAGATAAACTAGGATATCCAAACAGTGTGATTTAACAGTCTGAAAATGCTGCTTTGTGTTGGCACAGCTTGGTCCTTCAAAGGCTTTAAAGAGTCTTCTCCTTAAGATGATGTCGGGCTTTGCAGTTTGGGAGCCTTGTTCTGGCACAAAAATGGCTATTTCTGTTTGTGGAATGTTCCTCTGTGCAATATGCACAACTCAGTCTGTTTTCTGGTGTGTTCTGTGTTTAAAATTTAGAGAGTGAATAGAAGTTGGGAGCACAAATGATAGTGGGGACAAGTGTCACCCTGTTCCTTCTAAAAGATGGAACAGTCCTTGAGACAAAGTGCATTTGATGGGGACTCTTTCAGGGCAGGGCCAGCAGAAATGATGCCTGTTCCCCTGCATTCTCCCTTGGGTTGAGGGGGTTGTTTTTGTAGCTGTGCAGCAAAATCCATCCAGAGAAGTGTGTGGGGTTAACAAAACACTTGGTTTCTTGCTCAGCCTGTTTTCCAGCCAGATCCTTCCGTGGCCTGGTTCTGGGACTGGTGCTATCACAGGAGGGATTGATGGAGGCTGGGAATAGCTGTGCAGCACAGCTGCCAACCCTCTGACTAATGTCTAGGACATGCTGCTGTTAGAAAGACTAAAGGTTATTTTGCTGTTCCAAAATCTCTTAGGTTGGTACGAGGATGAAGTTTTTCATGTGAACGCTTTTGGATTTCCGCCCACTGAGCCTTCTGCTACCACGAGGTATAAAGCTGACTTTTGGCAGCCTCACTCCTTATTTTCTTCAGGGTTTCTAAGTAAGAACATTATTATTTTAAAATTTCTGTGACATTCAAGTATGTTATTTGTCCTCCTCCCCGAATGCTTCAAAATAAATACAGTTTTAAGGAAGCAATTCTGGGACTTTCTGCTCTGCTTGGACCAGCACTAAAGCTTGGAATGTTGGCAGAAAAACCCTTCCAAAGGCCTTTGGGCTCGGCATATTAATTGAAATTGGGATCTAAGCCCTTCTCAGTTGCAAAACTAGGGAATTGTTACATGGGAATAACAAATTCCTTGTTGCTTGAAGAGTGGATCATAGAATCCCAGAATCCCAGAATGGTCTAGTGGAAGGTGTCCCTGCCCATGGCAGGGGGTTGGAATGAGATGAGCTTTAAGATCCCTTCCAACCCAAACCATTCTGGGGTTCTGTGATCCTAATTTGAATATCTGAATGATGTAGAGCCTTCTATGGGAACATAAACTTCTTTGGAGGCCCTTCTTCATCGTCAGTAAAGGCTTCTGCCAAACTAAAGCAGCTGGAGGAAGAAAACGAAGATGCCATGTTTGTCTTTCTTTCTGATGTGTGGCTGGACCAAGCAGAAGTGCTGGAAAAGCTTCACATGATGTTTTCAGGTGGGTGAGAATTGCTTTGACTCTAAACCTTGTTTTCATCCTTTGTTTTCATAAATTTGTAGTACTAACATTGCTTTGGCCAGTGGCCATTTTATGTGCTGTGACAAGAACGTTTCTCTTGCTCCTGAAAGTTCTTCCTAGGCTTAGTTTTAAGAAAACTCCTATTTCAGAGAGATGAGCACTGCTTCCCACTGCCAGAGGGCAGGGTTAAGTGGGATATTGGGAAGGAATTGTTGGCTGGGAGGGTGGGGAGGGGCGGGCACAGGTTGCCCAGAGAAGCTGTGGCTGCCCCTGGATCCCTGGAAGTGTCCAAGGCCAGGCTGGATGGGACTTGGAGCAACCTGGGCTAGTGGGAGGTGTCCCTGCCCATGGCAGGGGGTTGGAACTGGATGAGCTTTAAGATCCCTTCCCACCTAAACCATTCCATGATTCTGTGAGTAGAAATGTTGACAACACTGGGATAACAAAGCATCTGTGAATTGCTTCTCTGCATTCCAGAGCAGTTTAGGAACAGCTTGTCCTGTCAGCCTTAGATAGAATGGAAGTGTGAGAGGGTGGCTGCTTTAAAAATAAACAACGCGGAATTAAGGGCGAGAAAACTGCTCCTCGCCTAAAGAGAGCTGGACACAAATTAACACACTCATCCAGAAGTTACAAAACCAGCTCAGTATCTGGATCAGAGCTGGGAAATCCTTGAAGCAGAGGATTGGACCCGATCCAAGATTTCAGGTGCCGAGGTGATAAAAGGGACTCTTGTCGGTGAGATTCGTGTGCTGAACTCACCCGGCAGAGATGCAGACGCTGCATTTCCTATTTCAGGCTTTTAATAGGCAAGTGATTACCTTCATAATTATAACCTAAGAGGAATAGCTGAGTGGAATAGCAAGGAAAATATTGATGAGCCGTTTCTCTGGCATAAGCAATTCTGTTCTGTTTACCAACCCGACTGAAAACCACTGAAGTAAATCCAAGTCTGGTCCTGCATGTGAGGAAAATGGAGAGTAACTGGGATGTGAGATGAATGCCTGAGTAGATGTTTCTATTTTTATTTTAGGGATGGGAATCAGGTTTCTTCTTTCACCCATTGCTATGAAGCCTTGTGTTTCTGGGTGATTAGGGAGATTGTCAGGATTCATCAAATCCTTAAACTACTCAGGCAGTTCCAGTTACTGTTGCTTTATAATGCCAAAGAATGAATTAAATATTGGTGGAGCCTTGAATTAGAGTGATCATGGAGGTTAATAGCAATCCATTGCTGCCTACTTGCTGTTTCTCTCTTTAAGGAGCTATAGTACATTTTAAAATTGTATTATTTATCATATTGCATGTTGTATTATTCTCTGGGCTGGGTCAGCAGTTGGATACACAAAAAACAATGTTGAGACTGGGCTCCCTTGAAGTGCCATTTGTACATTGTCATCACCCTTTTTAAGCTAAAACCAGCCTGTATCAAGAAAATAGTTCATGTGTATTTATAGCAGCAGAGCTTGAAGTGCCGTTTCAGTTTCTGCCTTTCATGGAAGGGGCTGGAAGCTGAGTGCTGGAAGATACCAAAGTGAATGGAATATAGTCACAGATCCTCTTGTTTTCCCAGGTTATTCCTCTGCACCTCCCACCTGCTTTTTCTTCTGTGGAAATTTTTCATCGGCGCCATATGGAAAAAATCAAATTCAGTCACTGAAAGGTAGGGAAGTCCCTGTAAACAGTCAGGCATGTGCAGTAAATTAAAATAATGATGGCAAACAAAGGAAGAGAGCAGAAAATAAACCCTTATTTTCTAAGTGACACATTTTTAATGCACTTGGAGGGGTGATTCATGCAACGTGTGTTTATTATCTAACCGGGTGTTCTATTTTTTCCTGGCTCCAGGTTCTTTGAAGGCCCTTGCAGATATTATATGTGAACACCCCAGCATTCATAAAAGGTACAGGGCAAGGGGAATTAATGTTTGTTTTGTGAAACCTTTTAATTACTTCAAGGTAGTAAGAGATAACCGTGTTTTCTCTTTCCTGTGAACCAGCTGTGATCAGATAACGAGCTGGTTTTGTAACAGGCCTGCAAGTTTGTTTTGGGAGCAGTGTGAGGCTTTGATTTTATCTGAAATAGCTGGGGCATGGAAACTGCTAATGAGGGAGCCCAGGTCTCTCCCTGGAATATTTTTTTCTGGCTCCTGATCTTTGAATTCCTATCATTAGACCTACTTTCCAGAGTGTCTGTGTAAAAGTGATACCTTTTCACTTTTTGCAGTAGTCGATTTGTGTTTGTCCCTGGCCCTGAAGACCCTGGTCCTGGTTCTATTTTACCAAGGTCAGTTTGCTCAAGAATTTGGAGTTAAATAGTTAAAGAAGGGAAGAATTTTTGTTGATCCACCTGCTGCTATTTATTTTAGACCTCCCCTGGCTGAAAATATTACTCAGGAATTCAGACAGCTGGTGCCATTTTCAGTTTTCACCACGAATCCTTGCAGGTAACGGTGCAAAGTGCTATTTTTATTTATTTGTTTATTTTACTAAATGACTGATCTATGTAATTTTCAAAACCTACAAATTTTGGAAAAATTGGTCTTAAATTTGTCAAACCAATAGAATTCTTCACATGCATGAATTGTAACTAGTTCTAAATGCATTAAGACATAAATAAATCAGTGATGAAAGGCAATAGAGCTAGAAGTTTGACAGTGCTATAAAAATCCTGCTCAAAAGCATCATGTCTTTCTGAATCTGGAGGAAATGAAGGGAAGATGGGTAAATATTATTTTAATTCAAATGTGCTTTTTTTATTTGGCTGTATTAGAGGGAGATCAACTTAATAATGCAGCTCCCTAGTTTTTAGGTTCATCTTATTTAATTTCATTACTCTTTTCCACTTAGGATTCAATACTGCACCCAAGAAATTATTATCTTTCGTGAAGATTTGGTCAACAAAATGTGCAGAAACTGTGTCAGGTTCCCCAGCAGCAACATGGACATTCCCAACCACGTGAGTGAGTCGTGTTGAGCACCTTTTGCCAGGATTTTTGACCTCTTTATTGACCAGTAGGTCTGGATTTTGGGTGCTCTGATCCTCATTCTCATGACACATTGCAAGAGGAACCCAGAGGGACTGGAAGGAGGATCTATACATTTAGCATTTTTACCTTTCTTTTCATTTTGACAGTAAAATATCTCAAACCATGATACTTTCAGGTGGTATTGAGCCATTCTGTCACACTGCAGGTGCCCTTGAACACAAAACTTCCTAGCAGCCAATTTTCTGTGCACCAACCATGAATGTCTACCAAGAAACATTGATTCCTAAAGGCAGAATTGAACACAAATTATTTTTTTTGAAGATTTGATTGGTTATCCAGTGCCATTTGCAGTAAAGCAGCATGTCACTTTTCAAAAAATTCACCTGCTTGTTTTGTCTTCTCACTTGAAGTCTTAATCCTGCTTTTTATACGTCAAATTATGGCTCTAGTTAATGAACCCTCAGCAGGAGCTGGTGGGATTTACTGATATAATTGGATGAGAATGAAGCAGGTAGTACTGGCTCATTGCAGTGATGGATGGAACCTGGTTTTATTTATTTTACAGGGGGGTTTTTTTGTTTGCTTGACTCAGAAACTTGTTTTAGCCCTTTCTTCCTTCATCACAACAGTGCTCAGTGTCTTTGTGAACCCACAGTGAACAGCGAAGTACCTTGATTTTGGTGTGCACATTTGCATTCCTGTCACTTCCCTGTGCTCACAGAGGGCTTCCTTTCCAGGAAGGAATCACGAAAGAAATGTAAAATTATGTACTGCAACCCTTTCTGCAGATGCTTTTGCATACTCCACTTTATCTCTGCCTTTTTTGGCCCTCTCACTATTTTTTTTTTTAATTCAAAAAAAAAAAAAAAAGTGGGAAATTTTGTTGCTAAGAAAGGAATCGAAATCATTTGGGAATCAAATGATTTCCTCGGTTCAGGGGAAAGACTGTTAAAGTGTGGATTTTATTGTTAACTAATACTTCAAGGAAAGCCATGAGGGGAAAAAAAAACAATCTATAAAATGAAATTTATGGCATTGTTGGTACTTCCTGGGCTGGAGAAACAGGTAAGTAGATTTTCTTGGGGAGTCTGAACGATCAAGTAGTTTTGATATCTTCAAATATTATTGTAAAGAAAGCCATGAGGGGAAAAAAAACAATCTATAAAATGAAATTTATGGCATTGTTGGTACTTCCTGGGCTGGAGGAACAGGTAAGTAGATTTTTTTGGAGAGTAGTTTTGATATCTTCAAATATTGCCTGATATGCTTTAGAAAGGACTTTGTGTATTGAAAAACCCCACAACACAAAAATGAAAAGAGCAGCTGAGTGCTGTAGGGGAGCTGCTTCTTTACTCCAGAAATTATTAACGATCAGAGGGAGTCAGATAAAAAAAAAAAAAAGAAAACATCTTCAAGTTCAAAGCTTCTTTATTAACAAGCATTGGCATCTGTAGGAACGAATTCGACTTGGAAAAAAAAAAAAGCCTTCAAACCCACGATTTCTGCTTCCCTTGCAGTTTGTGAAGACCATTTTGTCCCAGGGCCACCTGACCCCGCTCCCGCTGTACGTCAGCCCCGTGTACTGGGCCTACGACTACTCCCTGAGGGTTTATCCCGTGCCAGACGTGCTCGTGGTGGCGGATAAACACGACCCCTTCACTGTCACCAACACCGACTGCCTCTGCATCAACCCCGTAAGATTCCCCGGGGCCTTCCCGAAAGGAAAAGCGGCCGCGGTCGCCTCCCAACGTGTCTCTCACCATCTGGTCGGTGTTTCACTCACACGAGTGTGGTTTGTACGTTTTCCTTTCACAGGGTTCGTTTCCAAGAAGCGGATTTTCGTTCAAGGTGTTCTACCCCTCCAACAAGACAGTTGAAGACAGGTAAATCTATTCACTTTCTCATATAAAACGAAGTGTTTCCTTATGTTCTGACTTCCTGATTATCAGGAGGAACACAGAAAATGGATAACATAAAGAGAAGCAAATGTTTTATCAATTTAACTGACTTATGCTTCATACTTAGGCAGGGTAAGAAATCCAAATGCCCAGAAGCAATAAATTTAGAACTTGCAGTCAAATATCAATGATGGGAAGCAGAATGCAGAAGTAAAAGGAAAGATGACTGTACTGTATGATTTTCAACAGTCGAAACCTGATTGGGAAACAGATTTGTTTCTGGGGATGATGCTTGCTACATAACTTAATTAAATTTAGGAACAATTCCTAAATTGTTCATTTTGTGATCATCTTCAAGCCCAGAAGTCACTTTCATGCTCTGATTTCACATATTTTTAAATCTGTACTTATTCAAACTGTGGCCTTCCACTGACTGGAAAAAGACCAGCTGCAACACCAAAAAGTATTAAAAGTATCAAAGGCCTTACAATGGATGAAAATTTGCCTGTTTGAAATAATGATGGTATAACCCCATAGGAAAAGCATAGATTTATCTTGTCTTATGGTTTCTTGCCTTGTTACAGAAACCTTCCAAGGGAATTAATAATGAATCAGCCCATGTAACCTTTATTTGAATATAAAAAATACCATACTTTAGGTCTTTAAATAGTTTAAAACATTATCAAGTCTTTAATAGAGCAGGACATAGAATAGTATTGTGAACTATCTTTAGGAAAAAAACCCCTAAATATTGTTTTTCTTTGGTATTTTCAGCAAGCTTCAGGGGCTGTGAATTTCTGCAAGATGGCAAAAAGGGAGTGAGCCCATGTGAAGCCAACTCCAGCTCTTATTTTTCAGATGTCTTTGTTTTATGATGTATTATGGACTTTTTATAATAAATGTCAAATTTTGTTTACAAATAAACTTTTACAGGAAAAACCACTGGTGTCAGTTTAGTGTAAAGTGTAGAGTCAGAGTCAAGAATTGGCAAAGCATAGAAAAAGGCAACTGTGTATAAAACAGGAAAGATCTGTCTTTAAAAAAAGAAATTAAGGATAGGGAGAACTTTGTCTAGTTGAACTGAGAGCTGGTTATCTGCAGGAGATACTGGGAATGTGGAATAGGATTCGTCTTTGGATGGGAAAGGGCCAGAAAAGATTTGTGAGGTGTTGTTTGATGGCAGTACATAATCTGTTTGCAGATTGTGTTATGCAGATAGGGATAGGAGAGGTAAGATGAGCAAGGACATGGTCCTTTGAACTTCTGGAGAAGGTTGGGAGGACGAAATCTTGCAGAAGGAGCAGTCAGGAAGGTGGGAAAGAGTCAGGGATTGGGTTTTGATGAAACCAAGCAAACACTCCTCCACACGCTCGTGGGCATTGAGACCAGAGAAGCAGCCTGGGACTACCCCAAAGTGCCCAGACCAGGTGTAGAACAGAGAGGGGACCCTTGTCACCAGGAATTGTGTTTCAGAGACACTTCCCAATGTGCTGGCACGGCCTGAGAACAGCTCAGAGGCAGGAACAGAGGGAAAGCAGGATCTGGGCTCTGAGGGGCCATCGGGTAGGGGATGGGAGGTGGGTACAAGAGGCATGAACTGGACTGCCAAGGACTTAAACCCAAACTGCAGGACAGGCTGCACTGGCACTTCTGAACAGGCTCCCTGAGGGGATGGCAGTGCCAGCTCAGGGATGCAGGGCAAGTGGGGAGCATGTGCTTTTCAGACAGATGACATGATGGTGGAAAAGCACCCCGCTTGAAGACAAGCACGAGGGCCAAGAGCCACCAGGAAGCCACTGAGAGGCGGAGAAACGTTCAGCAAGGTCAGATGGAGAGCTCAGGGATGGAGAGGCCTCGACCCTGAGGGCGAGCCCGCCATGTTGTTTGCCGTCTCCATAGCAACTGGACGGAAGTGCCCCGGCGCCGCCATCTTGTTTACCGTTACCACAGCAACGCCCGCCATCTTGTTTACCGTTACCACAGCAACGCCCGCCATCTTGCTCGGTGTCTCCACCACCAGCCCGCCCGGGCCGTGCGGGGCCATGGCGGGCGCGGGGCGGCTGCACGACCTGGACCTCAGCGCCGAGGAAGCTGAGCGCCTCCGACGCGCCTTCCGCGACGAGAAGTTCCGCGCGCTGTTCGCCGAGTACGCGGCGGAGCTCACCGACCCGGAGCAGCGCCGGCTGTACGAGGAGGAGGTGGCGGCGCTGGAACGGGAGCGCGGCGTGGAGGTGCGCTTCGTGCACCCCTCGCCGGGCTTCGTGCTGCGGACCAGCCAGGAGGGCTCCCGCCGCTGCTACATCAACGTGTGCAGCAACGCGATGCTGGCGGAGCCGCGGGCCCACGCCGAGCGCGGCGGGCAGCGCTGGGCCCTGCCCTACAGCCTGGCGCCGGGCCGAGAGGAGCTGCGCCGCGCCGGCCGCCGCCGCCTGCTCTACGACGTGGTGTTCCACCCGGCCGCGCTGCGCCTGGCCGCTCGCAGCGCCCCGTTCCGCCGCCTGCTCTGCGACACGGCCCTGGACGCCGTGGAGCGGCACTGCGGGGTGCGGCTGGACCGCGCCAACGCCGCCGTGCTGCGGGGGACCCGCTACAAGGGCGTCCCGCAGGCGCCCGTCATCCGCTCCCCGCTGCCCGGCGGCGCCACGAAGCCGCCCGACGGCGGGGAGTCCCCGCTGCCGCCCTTCCCCTACCCCGCCCCGCCGCCGGCCGACAACGGGGACTCGCCGCCGCCGCCTCCCTTCCCCGCCCCGCCCGCCGCCGGAGCCGCCCCGCCCGCCGGCCCCACCACGCCGCGCTGGAGCATCCGCCACCGCTCCTACGTGGACCTGCAGGACTACCGGCACAGCCGCGACTCGGCGCCCAGCCCGGTGCCGCGGGAGCTGGTGGTGACGGTGGAGCTGCCGCTGCTGCGCTCGGCGGCGCAGGCGGAGCTGGAGATCCGCGGGCGGGAGCTCAGGCTGGACTCGGTCCGTCCCGCCTACCGCCTGCGCCTGCGCCTGCCCTACGCCGTGGACGAGAGCGGCGGCCGGGCCGCCTTCAACCGGGCCCAGCGGCAGCTGCAGGTCACGCTGCCCGTAGTGCCGCCGGCCCCCGCCGGGCAGCGGCGGGAAGGGGCCGAGCCCGCGGCGCAGGGGCCGGGCGAACTGCTGGGCGAGCCGCCGGAGGCTGGGCCGGGCGGCGGGGCCGCTCCTCCCCCGGGCCCCGGCGGCGCGGCCCGGAGCACGTGGGGCGGCGGGGAGACCGGGGATCCACCCGGGGATCCGCCCAGCGAGCCCCCCGCTGAACCATCCCCTGAACCACCCGCTGAACCCCTCTCGGAACCCCCCTCTGAATCAACCGCAGAACAACCCGCTGAGCTCCCCGCAGATCTACCTGCTGAACCCCTTACCGAGCCCCTCGCCGAACGCCCCGCTGGACCACTTTGTTGTCCCCCCGCTGAACTCTGCTCTGAACCCCCCGCAGAACAACCCGCTGATCCCCCCGCTGAACTCCTCGCTGAATCTGCCGAACCACCCGCAGAACCCCTCACTGAACCATCTACTGAATCCCCCACTGATCCACTCGCTGAACCCCAAAAACCACCTGCCGAGCCCCTCGCCAAACCCCCCTCTGACCCACCCCCTGACCCACCCCCTGACCCACCCGCTGACCCACCCGCCGAATCACCCACTGAGCCCCCCAACCCACCACCACGCTCCGGCGCCTCTCCCCCCATCGCCAGCCCCGAGCCGGCCGTGCCCGCCGAGGACGCCCCTCCGAGCGCCCCGCAGGCCTCAGAGCACAGCCCCGCCGGGATGGGCGCCACGTGCCCTCCCTTCCAGGCCCGGCAGGACGAGGCGTCCCTCACCCTGCTCCTGAGAGTGCCCGGCATCCATCCCCAGAGCCTCTGCGGGGACGTGGGCACCCACTACTACAGCCTGCGCTTCTCCACTGACAGCGGTGCCTTTGCCCTGTTCCTGCAGTTCCCTCCCGCAAACAGGCTGCTGTCCCCCGAGACCGGAGTCAGCGTCTCTGCCCACAACGTGGTTGTGGAGCTGGCCAAGGCCCCCGACAGCACCGGGCCCTGGGAGAAGTTCAGCTTCGGCCTCGACCCCTCCGCTCTGCAGGTAATGGCTTCAAAGGGGCAGGTTTGGGGTGTCCCCTCCCCGGAGAGCCGCTGCTCCGCTGCTGGGTGTGGCTCATGTTTGGCTTCGTTGGTGAGCGACGTCTCGGGGAGGTGTGAGGTTGAGTTCAAAGCTGGTAGAGACAGAAGTTGCTTCCTCTGAGAGCTGCTCCTGCATGTGAATGGAGTGACCTGATTTGAGCAAATCTTATCCAAGGTCACATCAGGGAGCTGACACCTTCCTCCTTGGGTTTGCAATGACTTCTGCCTCCCACGCTGACTTTTTTCTAAGGGAAATTGTGGTGATAAGTGAAAACAAAGCCTGCCCTGACCTTTTAAGTCCTTAGTGTTCACTTTTAACTCAAGTAAGTTGCTTGTGCAGCTTGTTCACACAAAGAAAGGAGATGTTTATGGTATACCAGACATACACTCATGTGCATACACTGTCATGAAGTGTGGATGGAGGGTCCCTGTGTCTATATTTTGGGACAGAAACCCCACTTACAGCAATGGGAACACCCATTAGTTCAACCAGAGCAGAACAGCAAACAGCAGCTGTGAACTGTCCATTTTGCTGGGATAAATCTTCACCTTCCCTTCCTCCCTGTCTGGATATGATTCCAGTTTAGTGGTTTATGATTTTATGGGTCCTTTGGCAGTGATGCTCCCATGGTGGGAGAAGGTGGGGTGGCTGCATCCAGGTGACAGTGCCACCTGGGAGCTGCCAGTGTCCCCAAAGGGATGCCCACCTCGTGGCACTCTCGCTGTCCAGAAGCACTCACACAAGTTTTGTGGAAAACCACGTTATTCTGTAAGCTCAGAGTTTCAAACAGCTTCTCATGAGCAGGGATTAAGGCTGCACAGCTCTTGTGTAACCTTCCAGTCATGGGATTTGAAGTTTGGCTTGATTTTAGAGCAATAAAATCCTTTGCATTTTGGATCATGTGCTGTGGGAGTGCAAGTCCAGAAAGCTGGCAGGCTTCAAGTATATCCACTGGGATGGACTTGCCTTGGAGCAGCTTAATTGCTCCTTCCCTACCACTAGAAATTACTTGTGCATGATTTTGAAAGATATTTATCCAATTAGTGTTTGTGCAGCTGAAGCATCCCATTTAATGTCCCATTTAGCAGCTGCACACCTTTTATAACAGCAATTCCTGTGAAGGAGGAGCTGATCATTTCGGGGAAGTATCAAAGATGATGAATTTATGGAGAACCACCCACGCTGAGCTGTTTGCAGAGCATTTCCTCTGCTTTTAGTGGAGCAGAAGCCTTGCAAGTCTGTGCAAGTGGGGCCACAGAGCCCTCAGCACTGCTCTTAGTGGCTGGAATCGGGCACAGGGTGCTGCTGCCACGTCAAATAAGCCACTGTGTAAACTACTGCCTGTTTTCTGCACAGGGACAGAGCCTGCCCAGGGCAGTGGTGGAGTCCCCATCCCTGGAAGTGTTCAAAAAATGTGTGGGTGTGGCACTTGAGGACATGATTTAGTGATGAGCATGGCGGTGGTGCTGGGTTGGTGGCTGCACTAATGGTTTGTGTGCATTTCTTATTACAACTGGGGGAATATCTTGTGATTGGAAGTTGCTAAAAGGCCACCCAGTAATGAGATTTTGGTTTTGTGAGTTAAAAAAACCCCCTTGAATGTGCTGATTTTAGTATATATATTGCAAAACGTTTTGGGTGGAGTAGGAGGAAGAGATTGGGCATTAGTCATAGGCTTCCCAGCCATTCATTCACACAGCAGACTCCAAAAGATTCTCCTGGCATGGAGTCCTTTGGACACTGGGCCTGCAAACTGAAGCAGGAGAAATAAACTGAAGTCATTTGTTCTGTTTGCTTTCTTTAAACTGATATTCCCCCGAAGTGCCTGTGCCAGCACTGAGAGCTGCACTCACTCAGAGTGAAGGGAGAAAAATTAATATTTAATTAGAACCACTATTATATGCTGCCTTCTGGCCATTAACTATTTCCTCCTGGTCGCTTTTCTTCTACTTCTGTTGATTTCTTCAATTTGTCTGATGTAATTTTGGATGTTTTTCTGCTTTGGCTCTCATTCTGTAAATCAGAGCTGTTGTTCTTGCACTGAGACCTGTAACGAGTTGCATCAGTCATTGCAGAGTGCACAAAGCAGGGCCCTGTTTGATCCCTTCAAGGAGCTTTTGGTGGCTGAGGGGAGCAGGAATTTTATCCTGCACTTCCCAGTGTGCTTGTTCATCATCTCTTCTCCCACAGCAGTGTTACCAGAGGACAGTGCATGGCAAAAGTGAATCATGGAATCAGAGAATCCCAGAATGGTTTGAGTTGGAAGGGACCTTAAAGCCCATCTCATTCCACCTCCTGCCGTGGGCAGGGACACCTTCCACTAACCCAGGTTGCTCAGAGCTCCATCCAGTTTGGCCAGTGTTTTTCTTAACAGATATAGAATTCCTACTCTGCTATTGTCTGGGAAGTTGCTTCCTACTGGAGACTGAGGGTTGTTGTGTTGTTTCATGGAACAAATTCCTCTGGGTTAGTTCAGAATCTGCCCCTCACTGGAAACCTCTTCACCACCCTGAGCTGCTGCCCAGTTCTCTCCCATTAACTGCCAGTCTTTTCTTGGAAATTGGTCTGATCCAGATACTGGTAGAAGAATGAACTGAGCTTGTCCTTGGGACACTGTGCTTGAAACAGAATTTCAAGGACTGCTTTTCCCTTTGTAGTCACCTACAGCTAATCCCTGTGCTGGAAGATGACCCGTTTAGAGCTCAGTCTCCACAGATGCTGAGCAGTTGGAATTTCCCACCCTTACCTCTTTTCAGGAAATCTTTACAGTGCCACAGTCCCCCCTGGACTTTAACTGTGAATAGTTTCACTCCTTGGCTAAACTATAATGTCCACACAGCAGTTGGACTTGATGATCTTGGAAGTCTTTCCCATCCTAAATGATTCTATGACTTGTTGACCGGAAATCCTATAAAAATAAAGATTCCATAGCTTGGGGCATCATGGACCAGGGTCACATATTTCAGGGGTTTAAAGGTGACCTTTTGTCACTGCCCTGGTGCTCCATCACTGCACCAGAGACCACACAGCACTGATCCTTCTGCAGGGCTCGCTCCAGGCCCTGCTTTTCCAGGGAATATCCTGAGGAAGCTTCCTGGCTTCCCCATTGCCAAAAATCACTGTCTGCTCTTTGCCTTGAAGGACCAGCCATGGGCTGTGCTCCCTCCACTGCAGTTCGTCCACTAATGCCTGCTGCATCTTTTCCTTAAATCCTTAAATTCAGGCCTGGGAAACTCCTGCATCAGAGAGTTGCCCTTCATTTCGAGACAACACAGCCTGGAGAGTAAATGATGAAGAAAGAATGCTTGAGAGTTAAATAACCATTAATACAATTTGTAAGCCTGCCAGGCAAGGTTTGTGAGAACAGCATGTCCCAGTGTGTCCTGGTTTATGGTAGAGCAGGAGTTGGGCAGTGACGGAAATCGTGCCTTTGGAAAGCACTGTCTTGGAATGTTTGGCCTCCTGGGGTTAAATGCTCAATTCTTAACAGAAATAAAAAGCAGTTTTCTAGTGGGTGTATTGAACTCCTGAGACTTGGAGGCTCAGTTATCAGAGCATGTGAAACACGTGTGGTAGCTAATTAATTCTGCCAGCAGTTTTGGGGTCGTGTGTGCTCATTTTCATGGGATTAGAAAAAGATTGGGTCACGTAGGAATTCCCTTTCATGCCGATCCACACCCTTCCTGCCCCTCTCAGCGGCCTGGAGTGAGTTAGTTCACAGGATGTGTGCTCATTCCCTGGTCAGTGCTTCTCCCTGGGAACCCCTCACTGCAGGAGGAATCACAGCCAGACCATCCCTTTCCTCATAAACCCCCATCTCCTCTTAGGGAGAATATTAAGATTTAACTCACATAAACCCCCCGGGGCTCCAGAGAACAGCAGGGGAGCAGAGGAAAACAGAAATATTTCCTCTGCTTTCCTATGCATTACGTTTTTTTAACATTTACAGTCTGAAAAATATTATACTGAACATTCCTGAGGAGTTCATGGTTGGAGCTAAGCGTGAGTTACACTGTTTGTGAGGTATCCAAACAGGAATTGCCCAGCAACATGGAAGCTTTGTTTAGCTTCTCTATGAGCATTGATGCCTCCACAGAGGATGTTTTGGGTGGGTGTGATTTTTCTGCTTGCCACAGCCACCAGTATCTTGTGAAGGAGATGTTTTGGAAGCTTTTGGTGCTGGCAAAATAAGATGTGGACCTGTTGGAGTGGGTCCAGAAGAGGCCACTAGACTGGTCACAAGGCTGGAGCCCCTCTGCTCTGGGGACAGGCTGGGAGAGCTGGGGGGGTTCACTTGGAGAAGAGAAGGCTCTGGAGAGACCTTAGAACTCCTTCCAGGGCCTAAAGGGGCTCCAGGAGAGCTGGAGAGGGACCTGGGACAAGGGATGGAGGGACAGGACAAGGGAGAATGGCTTCCCACTGCCAGAGGGCAGGGATTGATGGGATATTGGGAAGGAATTCCTGGCTGGGAGGGTAGGGAGGCCCTGGCCCAGGTTGCCCAGAGAAGCTGTGGCTGCTCCATCCCTGGAAGTGTCCAAGGGCAGTGCCAGGGCTTCACCACCTGCACAGGGAAGAATTTCTTCCCAATGTCCCATGTAAATGTAAGTCACCTGTGTGTGGCTGCAGGTGGCAGAGCTGTGTTGCTCCCAGCACAGGGAACATGTGGAAAAGGCTGTGGGCTGGATGTGCTCCTGTGGGCTCACTGCTGGAGCTGTCCTTGTGCTCAGTGATCTTGGAATTAGGGCCCTTGTGGATAAATGTTTTTCTTGGTTTGAGAGTCAACCAAGCATGAAACCCAGAGAGCCACGTTGGGAAGTGTAAGACACGGATGTTTTACGGCTTTGCCACTTTTCAGGGAGAAATCCATCCTGGAGAGCTCTTCTGCCCTCATTTCCAAGCTGTTTGGAGTTGTTACATGCTTTCTTTGAAAGTCAAGGCTATAATTTTCAATTTCCAAGCTACTATAAAGACTTAATACAATAGTCAGGGGTCACTTCTAAGAACATGCTGCTGGAAGCTGGGGCTGTTGTGTGTAATCCTACAACAGTTTATTTTTGGTTCAGTTAATTCTGTGCTCATCATTTCAAGACTCTTGGCAAGTTTTTGGGGAGGTCAAGGAAGGACAGAGAAGGAGAACAGAACAAACTTATTATTTCATATTTTTCAGAGTAATCTCCTTCCCAAGCTGCATTAAGAACCATAATTAGTTTGCTTCTGCTATAAAACAAACTAATTTCTGCATAGCCTTTAATTGGTAGCTGCATTTTGGGAATAACATGTCTACACAAAACATTTATGTTAGGAAACATTATTAACCTACTGATTAAGCTCATCAAAGCTCCTTTTGAGCTGTTTAATCTTTGCAGTCATGAGCTCCTTGGAAAAGTTTTCACCCCACTGCAGGTAGTAAAATTTTGAGCTTCAAATTCTCATGTTGAGCTGGTTTGTGCTGGGACCCTACAAAGCCAGAGGCCAGGAGATCCACAGATCCAGGTCCCTTTCCATATTGAGTTGGTGGTTGTTCCTGGAGAGGATATGTCTGCCCCATCCCTGGAAGTGTTCAAGGCCAGATTGGAGCAACCTGGTCCAGTGGAAGGTGTCCCTGCCTGTGGCAGGGGGTGGGAATGAGATGGTTTTTAAGATCCCTTCCCACCCAAACCATTCCACGATTCTGGGGTTCTCTGAGCTTCTCATTGCAGGAGGCACACAAATAATTTAAACCCGAAATCTGTGCTGCTTTTAAAACTGTTGCAGCCTGCGTGGGAGGTAACTCTGGATGGAAATTGGCTATGAATTTGGATAAAGTGAGGCAGAATAAACCCGTTTGGTTGCCGAGGGCAGCCGTGAGGGGCCCAGCTTTGCACCGGCCGTGCTGTGAGAGACAAGGGTGGCTTTGAATGGTGAAGTGCTCTAGAAACCAAAGTCCTTCCTGCTAACGTTTATGTTAATTTGGTCTCAGTTTAGTCACAGGGAAAAATGAATGTGTACCAAACAGCAGATGACAGTATGTGCAGGGAGAAACAAATTAAATTGGAAGTTGCTAAGAGAGGATCATAAATACCAGAAAATAAACGGTTTAAGCCGACGAATTATTTTACAGGGTCATTGAAATCATCTGCAGATGGTTATCCTCTGTTTGCTCTGGCTTGGAAGGCAGAGCAGGCTTTAGAATAAATGCCTGAGTCATTTTTTTCCAAGGTCTAGGCTTTGATAACATCTGCAGTAATATAAATGCCTCGGTGTGTGCTCCCCGTGAATTCAAAGTCTGAGTTACAGTCTCAGGCTAATGATAATCACCTTAGTGACAACAAACACATCCAAGGTGCTGTGATTTATGGCAGGCCATGGGGTAGGACTGGGATAAAATGTTAAATACTTATGGGAGTACTGTGTTGGGCTGGAATGAAACTTTATAGCAATCGGTCAAAATTAACAGAACATCACAAGTGGTTACTTTTTATCCTCGTGTTAAGTACTGATTAATCATGGAATGTCCTGAGCTGGAAGGGACCCACAAGGATCATCCAGTGCAACTCCTGGTCCTGCCCAGGACACCCCAACAATCCCACCCTGTCCCTGAGAGAGTTGTCCAAACCCTCCTGGAGCTCTGGCAGCCTTGGGGCTGTGCCCACTGCCCTGGGGAGCCTGGGCAGTGCCAACCACCCTCTGGGGGAAGAACCTTTTCCTGACAACAGACCTTCCATTCAGTTTTTGTTTTTAATTTACTGGGAAGAAAACAAATTCTTTTACTTTTAATCGGGAAGAAAATCTCCAGAAAGATTTCTTGGGTTTGTTGCCAAAATGCAAAGTGCTGATTGCATCGAGGACTGTCCCTCCCTCAGGCAACCACGTGTGCCAGATGCAGGTTCAGAGGGAAAATAGACTGTTTTCCCCATTTTGTGTTGGAAATGTAGGATGAGGATTGGAACGACCTGGTCTAGTGGAAGGGTGTCCCTGTTTCCATACTCTGACACCTTCTCTTGGACTCTGCAGAGTATTCCCACAATCCTGGGGCACTGGCAGGTCCCTCTCTGGCAGGCAGGAAAGGATATAACATTAGGGAATAACTATTTTAGGCTTTGCAGACAGAAATGCAAGGAGTAGGTATGTTATGGGAGGGTTTTCTGTCAGGGCAGCCCTGCTGTACTTTAATCTTCCCCCAAACAGTTTCAGCATCCAAAGCTGGCTCTTTGCCTGGATTGTAATCTTTCTGGATAGAAAATGAGTTCAATCCTCTGGCTTGGAAAACCAACAGTATCTATGTTATGACTTTCCATATTGTGATTTCTAATTTTAATAGTGGAAAAAATAGGACGCTGGGTTATTTTTCCCATACTGTTTGGGGTTTTTTTTTTCAAGATGACAGTTAAATTTTGTACCTCAGACACAATGTGACATCTGGCTGTGCATAAGGCTACGTCCACAGGGGGCCAAAAATGTGCAGAATTGCCTTTTTTGCTTCTCAGTCTGCAAGATGTCAGTGATAATTGAATTTAACTTCCATTGGATTGACAAGAGGGTTGAACTGGACCGAGAAATTTTAAAGTGTGACTTAAAGTGGAAGGTTTGCAACTTCTCCCTGTTACTTCCAATTAAACAGGAAAGGTAATTCCCAGAGCACAAAACACTCCTCTAGGTCAGAACATTTTTATTGTGCCAAAGTCTGTCCTCACCCTCAGCCTACACAGAAGATTTAGGAATAACACAAGCACGGGGAAAGCTCTGCAGTTCTTATGAAACAGCCCCTCCAGGATGTGTTTTAGGACCTTTAATTACCTGTAACTGATTTAAATCTTTAAACCTGTAGCAACATGTTTCACTTTGTTTATGAACTGCATATGAACGGCCTGGAAACACACCCCAGGCTGTCCCTCTGCCTCTGGATAACTCTCCTTGTTTTCCAACTGGCTTGTCTGCATGGAGATCTGAGCAGCCTCCCTGGCTGGGTGTGAAATGGATACAGCCCTGCGTGTTCCATATCTCATCTTGGAGCTGAGGGTTCACAGATCCCGCAGGGACACTCCAAGGAGGTGTTTGTGTTTTCCCAAGCACATGAAACAAACCCATAACAGTGTCACACCTTCCTGGTGTTAAGCCAGGTGAGGACAGTGCAACGATGTTGGTGCAAATCATTCCTCAGAGAGAGTCTAAACTTATATTAATCATGTGTCCATAGAGAGAAAGCACTTTTCTTTTATATTTGGTGTGATGCTGATCTGTGATTTCAATCCACATGAGCTGAGCACTGCTCTTCATCCATTTCACCTCGTTACTCTGAATGTCTGGCTCAGAATTTCTCTATCAAGGCATGAATGAGCTGTGAAACTTGTGAAGTGTCCTGGCTTTCTTTGCAGTGAGTTTTTAGCCCAAATATCACTAAAGTTTAGCACAAAAAGAACATAACCTGCTCTTTCTCTTTTTTTTTTCCTTTAGGAAAGATTGTTTGTCACTGAAGAGAACGTTGATGGATTTCTAGGCACTGCTTTATGCCCTTCTTCTTGCTCCCAATCAGCACTGGAAAGCCAGCCATTAATTGAAGTGCTGGAGGTTTCTGAGGACAGAATTCAAATCAGGGTGGAGGTGAGGATCTCTGGGAGCAGCACATGCTCTGGCTGATTTATGTTCTTCAGCAAGGTCCTATCAAATCCCACTGATACATCTCTGTTCCTGTTTTGTCTTCACAGAGTGGGGAAAAACCGGGAGTGGGGTTATTTAAAAGTAGAACTGTCAATTTTCAGAAGCACAGGTTGTGTTTGTGCCATTTAACGTGACCAAGGGATTGAAACCTCCTATATTTCACTTGAAAAAGGAGAACTGTGATCCAGTCTTTAAAGAAAGTGCTTTCTCCTTGCAGGAATACTTCACTCTCTCAGCCTTGTACAGGTAGAGAAATCCTAGAGGATTTTGTCTGGGAAGAATCATGTCTCCTTATCTTTATTCAGTCCAAGCATTTGAATACTTGAGGGGTTCCTGTTGTGTAGATAATTAAACATGAGGCTATTAATCTTAAACACTGGTCTCAAATTCACATTTGTAATGTTTCAGGCCTCATTCAGGCCACTCTTCTTCCTCAGTCACCTTGTCTAGATAGAGGATGCAAGACAGGCTGTTTCTGGGATCTGTCACAGGATTCAAATGTGCTCCTGTTGCAAAACAGATGGACAGAAGAAGAAACCAAAATGTTAGTTTTGCAAAGGGGGAAATGTAAAGCCCCCCACATTAACTGGGATTTCTTGGCAGGTACTGCATCAGAAATTCAGGTTAAACTTTTCTGAAAGGAAACATAAAATGCAGGGACAGTCAGGTCACTGCTGTGGCCCTGAACTGGGGTCTGCAGACAGAGTTAATGTGTAGGTGGCTTGTTTGGAGGCAAGTTCAGACAAAGAACATGACCTTTGGAACCAGGCTGGAGGCCCCAGGAGTTTTTCAAAGGTAGTGGCTTTACTTGGCAGGCTTAATGTGTGTAGCTAGTGCAGATTGTACATAAAAATCTAAAATTCAAAGTGTTGGAAAGCAGATCTGTGTGTTTTGAGGCCTAAGAAAAGGCAGCTGAGATATCTTAAATCATCACACTCCTGGTGCTGTGCCGGGACAGCAGTTGGAGTCAATGATCCTTGTGGGTCCCTTCCAGCTCAGGTTGTTTGTTCCATGATTCTGTGTCTATGTGGGAGAATCATCCAGTTTGAAGAAGGACTTATTTCTGTTGCTTTTGTCTCTTGCTGGAGTGAGCAGAGGTTTGGGGTCAGGGAGGGCTGGTTGTGTGAGAGAGCAGCTCTGTCTAAATCCATGAATCCAGCTGCTCCTGGACAGATCCCTGCCTGATCCTCACTGCCCACTGATAGGGACCTATGAGCTAACAGCAGCCTTTTGCAAAAACACTCAATAATGTTGAAACTGGGGAACTGCCATTTAGACAACACCTCTCACAGTTCCTCCTCTCCTGAGGCAAACCATGGCAATTCCTGGATTAGCTCCACAGGCCGGTAATTTCCCTAATTGCAAGGTTCAAACACGCTCCTGCAATGAGAGTTCAGATCCCTTGGCTGATTTTGTGGCCCCTGAGATCTGGAAAACAGGCTGGGTGTGGTGAAAGGCCTTTCCTAATCCTGCAGCCATGGTGGCTGTGGTGCTTGGCCGCTGCCCAGCAGCTTTTCCTAGAGCAGAGGAAACCCTCGGGAAGTGAGCAGCCTCCCTGCCACTCATTCCCACGCGCCAGACAAGAGCAGGAAAACCCCAGCACCGGGCTCACTTGGCTTTGTGGAATAGAATCACAGAATCACAGAGTCATAGGATGGTTTGGGTTGGAAGGGACCTTAGAGATCATCCAGTTGTGACCCCCTGCCATGGACATTCCACCAGTCCAAGTTGCTCAGCTGTTGGAGGAACAAGTGTCTCTGCTGTCTTTGCAGCAGTTTTGTGTGCACGGTTTGTTTCAGCTGCAAAATAACTCATTTATTTCCTTGACAGCCACAGGAACGTGATGGAGAAGGAACACTTGGCAGCTCAGGGGGAGACCTTGCTGGAAAGACCAACGGTGACTACCCCGAAACAAAGGCAGAAACAAAGTGCCCTGCAGCTGATGGAGAACGTGCTGCAGGAACCAACACGGCTCCCACAGCTGAAACAATAGGAAAAGTAGGTTGTAGTTCACACCATTGTTTGGAGCACGAACCTCCTGACACCAGTTCAGCGATTGCTGGTGAATCTGGGAGAAAGGAACCAGATTTAGAAAGTGCTGCCGCAGCAGGCGACACGGCCCCGGCCCCAGGCTCTGCAAAACAAGGAGAGCTTCTGCCAGGGGGGCAGGAGGCAGTGGAAGGGCACGAAGAGGCTGAACCCCCAGGGCTGGACAGCAGGGCAGCCTCCCCTCTGCTACGAGAAGTGAACCTTGAGGACGGGAGCGTGCGGGTCCTCAGGGATCACGTAACGCGCTGCCCCGTCGTGTTTCAGAATTCCTTGCTGTATGAGTTGGATTAGTTTAATGGGTTTAGGATTTCCTTCTGTTGTTTGATGCTTTTTGTGACTTCCACTTGCTGGTGGGTGACTTCAGGGCTCAGAGGTCCCCACTGGAACTGTTTCAGCATCAAAACCTTACGTTGTTACAATTTTTGCAGTTAATAGATCTGTTTTCTAATCACATGTATGGGCTGAAGTAGTTTTATTACAAGAAGGATGCAGTTGGAAGTGAATCTGAGCTCCTGGAAGAAAATGTATCTTCATTGTTTACATAACTTTTTTATTCTCTTACCAGATTTCAGGGATTATTTGTATATATCCTTGGTCTAATGGCTCCCTTGGGAATTGAGCAGTATTCATCATTTTTCAAACCTTTCATTTTGTGATAACTGCAGGATTAGACTCGCAGTGATTTTTAGCAATCAAATGAAATTTCTAATTACCCGGAGAAGTTCTAATTAGTCTCCTAGAAATAATCAACATCTACACCCTGTATTCCATCCTAGTGCAGTGCTTTGCAGCACCCAGACATCCCCCAGCTGAACAAATTCCTTTGCACAGTAACAACATCCTCTGGGTGCACGTGTGCTGTGAAGTATTTACAATTTGGGAGACGGATTCACTTTATCCAGATTTATTTTCACAGTTTCCCTCGAGTTTCCACGTGCTCGTTGCTGGTTCACCTCTCTAAAGTGCCATAACCAAAAGAACACATCTAATAATAAACTTCCAGTTCCCTTTCTCACTGGTGCTGAACCAACTTCTGTTTTCGTTTGAGCTCTACAAGACACGGAGGTGCTTTAGAGGAAAGTTAAATTTGCCTTGTTTCAGGGCTGCTCTGGAATTACTGTCACATTTCTGTGCCAAACATGAGTGTGTGCAGTGGGGTGTGTGGTGTGTTACTCTCTGAGTTCAGTGAAGCCACAGTTGCCAAAACACCTGCCCTGCCCTCCAGGGCAGCACATCCGCTGCAGGAGGGCGAGGGCTTTGCTGGGTTAAGTTTAACCCCCTTCAGCTTTTTTGGGGGAGGTCTCTGAGGGCTGAGGCACCAGCACAGCTTCATCATCACCCCTGACCCTGTGAAACAACACAGAGCAAGTGTGTTGCAAAATTGCAGTGGTTAAATAACCCCGGGAAAAAAAAAAAAAAAGACATTTTGTTTCTCTGACATACTTCTCTGTTCTACAAAAAGCTGCTGAGATGCTGCTGTTACCAGCTGTGCTTCAGAGAGCAGTGCCACGAAAGCAGCTGTAGTGACAACAAACAGCTCTGTGGCTCCCAACTCCAGATCAGCCCAGATCACAGCAGCACTTTTTACTGGTGGTTTTACATGGCTAATCTGAAACCAACTTTTTTTTTTTTTTAATTTAATTCAAACAAAAGAAGTGTTGTGCCACCAATTTGCTATTTTTTTCTGCCTCAATTAATGAGTATCATTAAAAATTTAATGAAGTTAAATGCACACTGCTAGAAGGGGTGATGGCACATGCCCAGCCCTCGGGATTAAAGAAGAGAAACTCCCCTCCCACCCCATCCTGACTTTTTAGGAACACGAGATGACATCATCGTTTTGGTGACAATCAAGGACTTCTCTGCAATTACAAAACAACTGACTTTTTATTTCGGCAGAACTAAAAAAATCATATATTTATCTACATCGTAGTAAAAACAATGAATTTATTTTTCCATCCTTCATATATTTCATCGACACATCGCAACCGAGCCGGGACACAGGGATCAGGCATGAGGTGACCCCGGGTGGGACAGCACACGAGGGCCCCCCCGGCGCGGTGTCACGGGCACCGCCGGAGCTTCAGCACCAAAAAAGATGCACTTAAAAGTGTTCTCCTCCTTCTCCTCCTCCTCCTCCTCCTCCCAGCAAACTCAGCAGCAGGTCACTTTTTGCGTAGGGGCTGCAGCACATCACCCATTTCCAAAACGTGGTTGCCAAACATGAGAGATTACTATTTTGGGACACCTTTAAACAAGAATGTTTATTCATATTAAAGCAGAAACCAACTCATAAATGCTGTTTATACACGTGTGTGCCTGTAAAAGACAAAATGGGACAACTCAAGAAGAAAAGAAGGCTGCAAGAGAAGGATCCTCACTGGAGTCTGCGGTAACTCTTACAGAGTTCGTGGTCCCTGATGTCTCCCCACCCTCCGTTTTTGACGTGAGGGGACAGGGGAGCCATGGAGTACCTTTTACTGACACTCATCGTCTTGGGAAACAGGTACTGTTGGTTGCTGTTCAAGAGAGAGTCGATTTTGGCACTCTGGGTGGACGGTCTGCAGGATTTCTTGTGGTGCATGCCACAGTCCCCCGTGTGAAAAATCCTGGGGATCTCGGGAACCAGCACTTTCCAGAACTTTGGAAGACAAGAGACAGTCAAGTGCTGCAGAGTCCAGTCCCAGTTGTAGTCATCGTAGGTGCAGAAGGCGTCCGTGCACTCGATGAGCTTCTGGTAGGTGTCTCTGCCGAAGGCCATGCCCATGTTGTGCTCCGTGGACTTCCACGTCTTCATCTCCACCTTGTCGGCGCGGCCGGCGAAGCCGCCCCGCACGGGGCTGTAGGTGCCCAGGGACACCACCTGGCACTCGGGGCACTCGCGCTGGCGCAGGGCCCAGAGCTGCTTGAGGACGTGGTAGAAGTCGGGGGCCAGGTAATGATCCTCCTCCAGGAAGAGCACGGGCCCCGCGTGCTCCCGCAGCGCCCGCACGCGCTCCCACACGAAGTGCAGCTTCCACCACCAGTGATGCTTGGTCTGGGCGAACCGCGCCTCGCGGTAGTGCCCGAACGAGTCCGGGAACTCGGCGTTGATGCAGCCCAGGCGCAGCGCCGCCGCCTTGCCCACGTCGCGGGGGCAGTCGCGGGGGTCGTGGCCCGGGAACTCGCGCGGGTACAGCTGGATGCTGAACGGGAAGAACACCTGGAGCACGGCGCAGAAGTCCACGCGGGCCGCCAGCCGGTTCAGCTCCTCGGCCCACAGGTCGTGGCTCAGCACCAGCAGCACGTTCTCCACGCCCGCCGCCCGCCGCAGCGACTCGAGCAGCAGCCGCAGGTGCTCGGCGCGGTCGTGCACCTGCACCACGAGCACCAGGTCGGGCCGCGCCGGGAAGCGCCCGGCGTTCCGCACCGGCTGGTCGAAGTTCAGCCGGTACACGAGCGAGCGGTAACTCAGCGTCGCGTTCTCGGACAGCACCGCCGGCACCACCGCGGCGGCAGCGGAGGCGTTGGCGGCGGGGCGGCGCGGCGGCACCGGCGGCGCGGGGGGGGCGGGCTCGCTGACCCGCGGCGGCTCCCCGGTGCTACCGGGACCGCCTCGCTGCTGCTGCTGCTGCTGCTGCTGCCGCCGCCGGCCGCCGCCGCCGCCGGTGCCCCAGAGCGCCAGGGCGCAGAGCGCCAGCGCCGCCGCCAGCAGCAGCACCTTGCGCTTGTAGACGCGCAGCCGCATGTTCCCGGCGGCGGCGGCCCCGCTCCGCCGCTCCCGCCGCCGCCGCCGCCGCCGCTCCCGCTCCCAGCGCGCGCGCGCCGCCGCCGCCCCGCGCGCACACGTTCCCGCGCCCCGTTGGCCGCCGCCGCGCCCGCCTCCGCGCCGCCATTGGCCGCCGGGGCCGTCACTCAACCGGGCGCGAGCTTCCGCCGCGCCGCGCTCTGATTGGGCGGCGCCGGAAAGGGGGCGGGGCCGGGCCGTGAGGGCAGAGCGGGGGCGGGCGGGGAAATCCTGAGGGATCGGGGCGGACAGCGGGAAATAACTCCGGGAATGCGCCTACAACCAGCCTGCATTCGAGACAGTGATACATAAGAGCAGTTAATTCTGTGTTTGAAGAATAACACGGTAAAAATCATGCTGGAGCGGCAAGGATAAGGTGAGAAAATGGCAGGAATGAGATAAAATCATTCCGGGTTTTGAAGAATAAGATAAAATCCTTGCGGGATTGAAAGAATGAGGTAAAATAATTGTAGGTTTGAAAGATTAGGATAATTGTAGATTCGGAAGATTAAGAGAATAAAAACGGTGTAGCATGGCAAGAATTAAGACATTCACTCCAGGGCTGCAAGATTAAGATTAATTAATTCTAGAATTGCAAGTATAAAACGATTCCAGAGCTTTCAAGAGTAATACACAAGAGTAAAATAATTCCAGAATTGCAAGAGCAAGGTAAGAAAACCATCCTGGATTGGCAAGAATAATACAGAGTAAAATAAAATAATTCTAGAATTGTAAGAACAAGGTGAGAAAATCATCCTGGGTTGGCAAGAGTAATATAGAACATAAAACTATGCTGGGATTGCAAGAATAAAACATAATAAAATTGTTCCAGAATGGTAAGAATGCAAAATTCATTCTAGAATGGCAATAAATAAATTCTAGGGTTGTAAGAGTAATTTATTTGCAAGAATGTATGAGGAAAACAGTTCTAGAAAGCCAAGAATACAAGAGAAAAATCTAGACTTGCAAGAATAATGCATTTAAAATCACTGAAATGGCAAGAATACAAGGAAATAATTCTGAAGCTGTGAGAATAAGTAAGAAAATAACTCCAGAATTGCGGGAATAAATTAAGAAAATAGTTCTGGAATTTCAAGAATGATAAATAATAAAATAATTCTATCATTACAAGGATAATGCATCATCATTCTAGATTTTCAGGAATATAAGGCGAGAGTCATTCTGGAATTAGAAGGACAATCTGTAATAAATAGTTCCATGTTACACAATTATAATGAAGTAATTCTATAATTATAAATAATGGCAAGAATTCCTCTCCTAACTCTGTACTTCATGTCCCAGCCCCTCTCCTTGTTGGGCAGGGGCCAGTTGTGGAATTTGGTGCCAATTCCATGGGATGTGCCGGGCACAGGGCGCTCTGGAGGGTCCCACCCTGTCCCCCCTGGGACCTGCAGGAGGGGCTGGGGGAACATCAACACTCATTTCCACCCTTTTCACCGTTTCTTGCCCCAAAAAGGCACCTCCACAGAGCCAAACTGAACATCCTGGGTAAAACTCCAGCAGCTGGGACACTGTCCAGTTGGGATAACAGAGCTCCCTGGCAGCACATGGATAAACACATTCCAGATCACTCAGCTGAGAGCCTCGAGGGACAGGGCACAGGGAATGGCTTCCCACTGCCAGAGGGCAGGGTCAGATGGGATATTGGGAAGGAATTCCTGGCTGGCAGGGTGGGGAGGCCCTGGCACAGGTTGCCCAGAGAAGCTGTGGCTGTCCCAGGATCCCTGGGAGTGTCCAAGGCTTGGAGCAACCTGGGCTAGTGGAAGGTGTCCCTGCCCATGGCAGGGGGTGGAATAAGATGGGATTTAAGGTCCCTTCCAACCCAAACTGTTCTGGGATTCTGTGATGGCTGGGGAAGAACCTGTGCAAGGAGGGCTCCAGCACCTCCCACCCTCCTCCACGCTGTGCCAGCTGCTGTGGCTTCGGAGGAGGAAGGGCAGCCAGGTCTGTTTGGGGATGACATTCCCTTCAGAGGAGCACAGCTGGCTCCCCTGGGAGGGTCCCACGGGTGGGTTCCTCCTCTCCCAGCACACCTGGTTTCCTGGGAGGATCTGGGCCACTGCACAGCCCCCTCCCAGATCTGCATCTGAAATTCTGTAGGAGTCCCACAGGAGGCCAAATTTCCGTGCCTCCTCCACCTTCCTCCTCTTAATCACGTGCTCCATCTAAAAGGTGCTTTTCCACATGAGTAATTTCCAAGTTGCTGCAGTCAGAACTCTCTCCCTTTACAGCAGCATCAGGGGTTAGCTCTGGTTGGCATCTGGTTAGATGGCAAGTGTGTAATTCATGGAATCATGGAATCGTTAAAATTGGGAAACACCGCTAAGATCATTGACTCCAACCATTCCCCCAGCCCTGCCAAGGCCACCACTGACCCATGTCCCCAGGTGTCACATCCACAGGGCTTTTAAATCCCTCCAGGAATGGGGACTCCACCACCTCCCAGATGGAGGCAGCCTGATCCAATGTTGACCACCCTTTCCCTGAAGGAATTTTCCCTAACATCCAATCTAAACCTCCCCTGGCAGGCACTGAATACCACTTCAAAAATAACTGCACAGTGCTCCCTCCAAGCCATCACATGTTCCAGGGATGCCTAAAGGCTTCTCAAGGGACTTTTGTTCCAACCCGAGCCATGGACCAGCTGACAAGACATGAAATAAGGGCCTGTGGATACGCCCACTATTTCAGTGTCCTCACCAGGGAAATCCCTGGAATACAGTGGAGGAAAAACTCCTCAGAGGAAACACAATCCACACGTCAGTAGAAGGGTTTCAAAATTTAATAAGTCGACACGGTGAAACAAATTCAAGAATCGTTAAAACACGAGAGTTAAGAAACAAAGTTTCCGGCACATACTTAGAAAAAAAAAGACATTTCTCGTATCACAAAGAGATAAACCCCCAAAAAACACCATTTGCTCTGGTAAAAAACCAGCAATGCTGGTCCCTGCTGGAAGTGGGAATGTTGTAAGAGAACCCTTAAAAAAAAAAGAAGCACCTGGAATTACATAACCGGTTTGGGCCTTAATTTCTCCTCCGTGTAAAACAGCTGGAAAGAGCCGAGTCCAGCGAGGAAGCCAACGCAGACACTGTCCATGGGCAGAGCTCAGGGACAAGTAAGTGTGGGATAAACTCCCAAGAAGGAACCCCTTACTCCACAAAACTCGGAAAGCTGCCGCGACGCTCCGAGCAAAGCCTGGGAACAGGGAAAGGAAAGCCAAATACATTCTAGGGAAGGTTCGTTGGAGCTCCGCATCGCTCGTCATTCCGACCACAGGGACATTCCAGTGGTGGAGGGAGAGTCAGGCACCGGGTCGGGCTGATGTGTCCCCTCACTGCCAGAGGGCTGTTTGATCTCTGTTGGGCAGAGCTTTGGCACCCAGCAGTGGTCACCCGTTGCTCTGGAGGTGCCTGTCCAGGAACTGGGAATAGCAGTGCAGGGAACAGAAGTAGCAGAGGATGGGAGCGTCCGTCCCTCCCATGTTGTCCACGAGCACCACGGTGTGAGCCACGTGGTGCAGGTTCATGGTCACCGTGATCTGGATGAAGCTGCTCAGGCAGGCACTTCCACACTGGCAGGTTTTAGCCACTCCCAGATCCTCACACAGGTGGGAAGGAAGGAGATGGCAACCGTAAGGGATTCTGTGGAACGAGAGGAGTGAGTGTGAATTCACCGCAAAATTAACCTCAGGAACAGTGACAGGCACAGGCACCAGCTGGGAGAGACGACATTCCGAGAGCACAGACATGGAAAATCTGGGATTTTTGACTGGTTAGGAATTAAATGCCAAGACAGTCAGTGAAAACATGCACCCCCTTTACCCACCGAGTGCCAAGGACCTGAACTCCTGGAGACACTAAACAGCACTCCTGACAGCCTGGGGCACAGCCAATTAGGCAATTAAAAAGAAGATTAAGCATAATGAGAATTAGGGAATTAAGTGAAGATTAAGAATAATGAGACAACTGGGCACATACTGTTCCTCCCTCGTGTCACCCATGGAGATCACCAGGTTTCACCCTGGCCTCACGCAGCACCCACAGTTTACTCCTCCCTCTCTTCCACAAAGTGGAAGCAACATGAAAACACAACTCAGAGGAAAGGGGAGATAAAATGAGCCTTTTTGCAGCAGTGCCACCACACTGCAGGCCTTAAATTAAGGTTCTCCTGATACACAGCTCTCTCCATCCACCGTGTCACCAATGACATCCAGAGTCAGGAGCAGGAATTGCTTCTTCCTAAATTCACAGCAGAGCAGGGTCAAGTCTGGGGTACAAAAGAAATGATTCCCCTGAAGTGTTTTTGTCAGTTCAGTTGAAGTGTGGGTATCACCAGTGCCCAGCAGGCACTCCAGGCTCAGATCCCACTGACTCACATCCTGCCTACACCTACACGTTTCCCAATCCTTTCCACATACCAGCACTCACATTATGAAAACTCCTGTGGGGTTTTTTTTTAACCACCTTAATTTCAGGACACCCTTTTTTCCCGTCAGGAAAAGCATAATCACAGCTCTGGTACTTTCCCAGAATGAAGACTGATTTCCAAACGTTTATTCTGCATCTTCCCTCCTCCTGTTTGTCCCTTTCTCAAGGTTTTTGCAGGAACTGAGCACTAAAACCTGACCAGCACTGAGGGATTGAATTCTCTAGAAAACCTCTATAAAAGCCTTAACATTTACATCAAACCCACTGCAATTTATATAACCTTGGGAAAGGAGACACGTGGGGGTTAATTATAAAATCAGCAAGGTCAGAAGAGGGTGTTTTGGCCCAGAACATGTGCTGGCTCAGCTCCCTTCAGGGTGTGCCCGTGGATGCCTTTGGTGCAGATTTCTGTGCAATCATCCCGAGTTTGTGGGGCACTCCCCACCCCCAAGGCAGGAGCGGGCACAGGATGGAGATCAGGGACACTTCAAGCCTGTCTCTCACCCTCCTCTGTGCCAAATTTCCACCTTTGTGCTCCCTTTCCACCCAGAACAGAGTGGGAGCAGCAGCAGATGGTACCTGAAGGTTCCTGGTATGCCAAGGATCACGGGTGGTGTGAGGGAAGAGGAGGGAGCAGACAACAAACAGCAGCCTGGCAGGGTGATATTTACTTGGTGAAATAATAATTTCACAATTATTATTGAGAATTGGGATTCTCTGAATAAGCCAGAATGCCCTCACTCCAACCCCAAAGGAAATTAGGAGCTTCAGGAAAACCTGTGGCAGGGAGAAGCCTGCAGCAGAAGTGGGTCAGGGTTGTAGAATTGATTCCCTTCCCCAAAGCTGGCCAAAAATATTCTGTTTATCCCCCCCCCCGGTGGATAAAAACACTTCAACCCGTAGCTTTGCCTAAATGCTTCCAAGGCACCCATTTCCTGATGATTTTACAAGTGGAATTTGAAGGAATTCGAACCTTGCGAATTTAACAGGTGATGAGCAACAGGCACTGAGGGGAAAAGAAACAGCCAAGTGAGGAAAGGTGGGAGTGGCCGGGTGGGAAGGGAGCAGTGCCAGGTGTGAAAGGAGCAGTGGCAGGCGGGAAGGGAGCAGTGCCAGGTGGGAAAGGAGCAGTGGCAGGTGGGAAAGGAGCAGTGGCAGGCGGGAAGGGAGCAGTGCCAGGTGTGCACCTCCCGCTGCCCTTACCTGTGATTTATGGTGGCTCTGGCAGCACACTCCAACAAAGTCAATGGGATTTTCAGCTGGATGTTGGGCACCAGCGGGTTGGGCTGCTCAAAAGGATTCCCAAAGAGGTCCAGGTTCTCCAGAGAGAGCCTCCTGAAGTCGCTGGGCAGGAAGGGCAGTTTGTTGCGCGCGGCCGACAGGAAGCGCAGGCGGCCGAGCTGCCCGACCCTGCAGGGCAGCCGCACCAGCTCGTTGTCATCCAGCTTCACGTTGACCAGCCCCCGCAGCTCACAGAACTCCAGGGGCAGCGCTCGGAGCCGGTTCTGGCTCAGGTCCAGGAACTGCAGGGATTTCTGCAGGCTGGAGCAGCACAGGGCCCCGCTGAAGGACTCCAGGTGGTTGTCGTGCAGGTCCAGCTCCTGCAGACACACCAGGTCCCCGAGGGTCGCCGGCAGCTGCTTGATGTGGTTGTGGCTCAGGTCCAGCTTCCGGAGCTTCTTCAGGCAGAGCACGCGCGTGTCGACCCGGGCCAGTTTGCAGTAGGAGGTCTGCAGGTGTTCCAGGGAGTAAGGGAAGCTCTTGGTGAGGGGATAGTCCCTCCTGGAAGTTATGATCATTTTCGTCTTGGGTTTTTCCACTTCCGAGTTCTTTGCCGGGACCAGAGGGGAGAGAGGGAGAACTCCGGCGTCGGTGCCTTGGTGAGCCAGTCTCAGGGCTGAAAGGAAAGTCTTTAAATCGCTGGCATTTGCCTGCAGGAAAACACAGTTGTGCAGTTAAAAGCTCATTATCCTCCTGCTCGTTTGTTACTGACACCTCCCTGTGTGTATCAGGAGCTACCAACTCAGCAGGGCAATGGAATGGGACAGGGAACAGCTCTGTTTACAGCATTTAAGAACAAACACGACCTCTTGGAATAATCCAGATCAAACTGTGCTGCTGCACCCAGGAGAGGAACAAAGCACTGAATTCACAGCTGAAAATAAAGTACTGAAAAAAACCCCCAATGCCCTGGGATCTCCCTAAAATGCAACACGATAAAGGGACAGTTGTGAACACACACAGGGAAAATCAGAGGCCTAAAACCTGAGACAATTTCTGGAACTTGCTAGGAAGGAAAAAAGATGGAAGCTGGGAGTAAATCCAACAAAAGGAAGGTGGAAAGCTTCAAGGCAGGTTAAGTCAGTGCTTCTGGCCACACACAGCTCTGGCTGTGCCAGCAGGAAAATGGACCAAATGACTGACCAAATAATGCTTCAGGTGGGATACAACAGAATGGCAGCAGAATCCCAGAATGGTTTGGGTTGGAAGGGACCTTAAAGCCCATCCAGTTCCCCAGGGGCACCTCCCACTATCCCAGGTTGCTCCAAGCCCCGTCCAAGCTGGTTTTAGACACTTCCAGGGATCCTGGGGCAGCCACAGCTTCTCTGGGCAACCTGTGCCAGGGCCTCCCCACCCTCCCAGCCAAGAATTCCTTCCCAATATCCCATCTCTCCCTGCCCTCTGGCAGTGGGAAGCCATTTAAGCTTCAACTGACTCTCAGTAAGGACAGAGGTTCAGGTGACCTGTGTTTTAAATGAAGATCCAGAAAGCTCTGATGTATCTGTTGTACTGATAGAATTCACTTTTATGAACAGGAGGGCCACCAAATACTTCTCTTCTGCATTTTTCAGCAACTTTCTATTGGAGCTGATGTGCAGTTGACAGGCTCTTAAGCCAAAAAGTGGATTCTAAAATAAAAAGCACGTTGTATCCATAAAAGAAAAGAACAAACTTGGAGTTTTGGCACAATTCTGGGAGCCCAGAGATTGTCACTCTGTTCCCTGCTGTGACTCACCCAAGCCCTGTGACACCACTTCTGCACCTGAAAGACAGTTTTGTTCCTAAATGTGTTTAGACCAAGTCCCAGAGCGTGTACATAATGTACACAGTGGACATAATGCACTATAAACACCCAGCACAGGATATTGGATATAATTCTAGATGCTCATGGGAGATAAATTAAGGCAATAAAGATCAAACCTATTTGACTGCATATGCAAAATAAAAGCCTCAGTCACAGAAAGGATGTTGAGTAAAAGAGTTTAATGTGCATCGATGAGACATCTTAAATTAGGGTTCTGGATATGGAGCATGCAAGAGGAATCTGGAATATTGTGAGATAAAACTTTTTGACTTCTCACTCTCCAGCAAAATTCAGATGAAAGGATGCAGAAAAAGATATTCTGGGTCTAATGCAACGTGCAAGAGCTTTCATTTTTGCAGGACACAGAGCACGTTGGCTTCTTACAGGGAAAAAATTACTTGGATTTGGGCTCCTCCTTTTCCATTTAACCCTTTAACAGGTTCATAACATTTAGGCTGCTTTCCACAGAAAAACAACAGAAAGTCAAACTGCTTTCCAAACCACCAATCAACGTTATTTGCCTTTGTTTACACATCCTGACTCAGAGGTTTCAGAAAAGAACTCTGAGGTTTAGGAAAACCTGTCCCAATTTCCTCTGCTACAGGGCCACAAAACATTCCTGCTACGGGCACAGAAAGAAGCGACAAGAAAATTTAGTGTTAAAACGTGATTTTTGGGGTGAGTTTAAACGTTATTAAAAACCACTTTCTCCTGTGAACTGCAAATAAATACACTGTGTTGGCATTAAGTAGGATGGTGCCTTTGCCCTGCCCAGGTGTGCTCTGAAAGCCACAATGGGCACTGATTGTCCACAGAAATGAGAGTAATCTCCTTTTTTTTTCCCATTAGAAAGAAGGTAAGGAACAACTGTTTAATGGAATTTAAGGCCAAACAGCAACACTGTATCAGAGGGATGAAAAAAAAGAAAGTTTCTTTCTAAAGCTGGGAAGAACAACACAAAAATGGACTTTTCTGCTCCTGAAGGAGCAGAAGAGAGAACACAGCCCAGAGAAGGGGGAATGGCTTCAAACTGAAACAGAGCAGAGTTAGATGGGACATTGGGAAGGAATTCCTGGCTGGGAGGGCGGGGAGGCCCTGGCCCAGGTTGCCCAGAGAAGCTGTGGCTGCCCCTGGATCCCTGGGAGTGTCCAAGGCCAGGTTGTCCGGGAGCAACCTGGGCTGGTGGGAGGTGTCCCTGCCCATGGCAGGGGGTGGGATGAGATGGAATTTGATATCCCTTCCCGCCCCGCGGTGCCGGAGCCCCCCGGCTCCCCCGGTCGGTCCCGCACGCACCTTGCTGAGGCGCAGATCCACCGCGGGCTCCCGCAGCCGCACCGTGGCCTTTCCCTGCTCCACGAACCTCGTGAAGAGCCGCTCCACGTTCTGCTGCACCTGCGGGCACAGCCGGTCAGCGCCCGCCCCGGGCACCCCCCGCGCCCCGCCCGGCCCCGCCGTGCCCACCTTGTAGCGGGCCCCGGTGCGGTCCCGCGCCGTGCACACCATCAGGTAAACACCGCCACCGCCACCGCCCGGCGGCCGCCCCAGCGACACCAGCGCCCGCGCCGCGCGGCCGCGGCCCTGCAGCCCGCAGCTGGGCAGGAGCTGGCTCAGCACCTCCACCTCGCACCGCAGCCGCATCCCCGCCCCGCTCCCGGTGCTGCTCCCGGCTCTGATCCCGGTCCCGGCACCGCCACCGGCCCGCGCAGGGCGGGCGGCGCCGCGGGGGCCTCCCGCAGTGTCCGCGCGCAGCTGCCCGCCGCGCTGCCTGCCCGCGGGGATGCCGCCCGCCGCCGTGTGTGCCCGCCGGGATCGCGGCCTCGCTCCCGGTGAGGGGCCGGGGACACCCGGCGGGCGGGACCGCGGGGCGGGAGTGGAGAGCGGCGGCACCGGCGGCACCGGCAGCGCGGGGCCGGACCGCGGGGCCCTCGGCGCGGAGCCCTCAGTGCGGGCCGATGGCGCCCCCTGCTGGGGGCGGGTGGCGCATGTTGGCGGGAACGGGGCAGGGAGGGGAGAGGGAGGGGACGGGACATGGAGGGTGTGGATGGGACACGGGGGATGTGAGGGGACATGGAGAGTGTGAGGGGACATGGAGGGTGTGGATGGGACACAGGGGATGTGAGGGGACATGGAGAGTGTGAGGGGACATGGAGGGTGTGGAGGGGACACAGGGGATGTGAGGGGACATGGAGAGTGTGGAGGGGACACGGGGGATGTGAGGGGACATGGAGAGTGTGAGGGGACATGGAGGGTGTGGAGGGGACACAGGGGATGTGAGGGGACATGGAGAGTGTGAGGGAACATGGGGATGTGGGGGCATATGGGGGGTATGAAGGGCAGGGCGGTGTGAGGGGACATGGAGGGTGTGAGGGGACATGAGGGGTATGAGGGGACATAGAAGGTGTGAGGGAATATGGGGGTGTGATGGGCAGGGGATGTGAGGGGACATGGAGAGTGTGAGGGGACATGGAAGGTGTGAGGGGATATGGGGGTGTGAGGGGATATGGGGGTGTGAGGGGATATGGGGGTGTGAGGAGATATGGGGGTGTGATGGGCTGGGAGTGTGAGGGGACATGGAGGGTGTGAGGGGTCACGGGGAGCTGAGGGGACATGGAGGGTGTGAGGGGACATGGAAGGTGGAGGGGACACCGGGAGCTGAGGGCTGGTGAGTGTGATAACAGCTCAGGCTCCCTAAACGACAGGAGGAAGCGGCGAGAGCGGTGTCGGTGCAGCCGTGTCCGCCCTGAGGGCACGAGGGGGATGCGGCCATCGCTGCCGCGCCTCACTCCGCCCAGAGCCGGCTCCCACCGCGCCAACCAGGACTGGGAGGGAAACAAAATAAACCAGTGGACCCTTTCAGCGCTGTTTCATCACGTTTATTATTTAACGACAAGATCTGGGCTTGGAAATTGGCGGCGTGCTGTTAATTTTTGGCCGAGCGGCGGGTGTGCGGTGGCGCTCGGGCCCATGAGGAGGCGCTGTGTGTGTGGGGTAAAATGGGGTTTGTGCGGGGCCGGGTGGGGTGTTGGGGGTGGTTGCGGGTCAAAAGGGAGCCCGCGTGTCTCTGTGTTGCCCAGGCTACGCTGCAGGGCCTGTTCACAGGCGCGATCCCGCTACTGACCGCCACGGGAGCTTTGACCTGCTCCGTCTCCGACCTGGGCCGGTTCACCCCTCCTTAGTCAACCTGGTGTCCCGCAGCTCCCCGCGGGTCACCATATTGATGGCGGCCTTAGCTTGGACGCCCGCTCGGCACAGCGCCCTGCAGCCCAGAACTCCTGGGCTCAAGCGATCCGTCGGGCTCAGCCTCCCCGGTAGCTGGGACTACAGGCGCGCGCCACCGCGCCCGGCGGAGGAGCGGCCGGCACAGAGACCATACAACCCTCACCGCCGTGACGTCACGGGGCGGGGCGACCGCGGGAGCCGCCCCACTGCTCGCGCGGCTCTGACGTCACGGAGAGGAGGGATCCCCCCACAGCCCTCCCAGCGGTGACGTCACGGGCTGGAGTGTGTGTGGAGCGGTGACGTCACGCGCGGCGGGAGCCCGCGCCGCGGTGCACGCCGGGAGCCGCCGTGAGGGCTTTAAAGGAGAGGACCCGCCGCCATCTTCCTCTCGCCGCCGCGCAGCCATGGGGCACCAGCAGCTCTACTGGAGCCACCCCAGGAAGTTCGGGCAGGGCTCCCGCTCCTGGTCAGTGCCGCTCCTTGGGCAACCGCCTCGCTTCTCTTCCCCTTATCCTCCTTCCCCGTATTCCTCCTCCCTATATCCCCCCCCCTCACAACTCCCCCCAGCCGCCATTACCCGCCCTGACGCGCCGCGCTCTCCTCTCCCCTTCACAGCCGCGTGTGCTCGAACCGCCACGGCCTCATCCGCAAGTACGGGCTGAACATGTGCCGGCAGTGCTTCCGCCAGTACGCCAAGGATATCGGGTTCATCAAGGTGAGCCGCGGGACGGGGCGGAGGGCTGGGGGGGCCCGGTCCCCGCTGACGCCTCTCTCCCTCTCTTGCAGCTCGACTGAGCGCCCGGAGGATGAGGAGACAGCCAGGAGCTGCCGGGGCGTCCCTGGGCCTCCCTGGCACATCCGCAGCGTCCCGGCTCAACCTCACTCAATAAATGCTCTCCCAACCCAACTGCTCGGTGCGTGTTTCCTTCTGTAAAGGTTTGAGTGGCTGCAGGGGCTCCTCTCCCTGCGATGGTGTTCTCAGAACACGGGGGACTCTGCTGGGGCTGCCCTGGTGCCCTCGTTCCCTCCCTACAAAACCTGGTGGTCTCCATGCTGTTTGATGTTCGTGTGATCCCCCTGAGCCTTCAGGTTTGCAAATGCCAGGGATGGGGAGCTTGGAGTGGTTGGGAAGTGTCTGACCAGGCAGTCTGCTGGAATGTGGCTGCTGGTCTTGGAATTGTGGAATGACTTGGGTTGGGAGGGACCTTAAAACTGATCTCTTCCCACCCCCTGCCATTGGCAGGGACACCTTCCACTCTCCCAGGTTGCTCTAAGCCCCATCCAACCTGGCCTTGGACACTTCCAGGGATAGAGTAGTCACACTTCCTCTGAAGGGAGTGAATTAATATGGTTGTAGCCACACACCTCTTCCACTTCATCCAGCGTTTTCCAGGCACATAACAGTTGTAATATGATGGGAATGAAAAGGGTTGTACAAAGGCCTGGAATTAGGCTTTCAAATTCCCTTAAAGGTTGGGGGGGTTATTAAAAGTGTCCAGGTGCTGTCCTGCTGTTCAGGCTGGGTTGGGAGCACCTCAGCTGAGGCCCCACTGCTCTGTGTGGGGTGACTGAGCAGGGGAATGCTTTGCTCACACCTGGGATGGCACATGGCTGATCCCTCCCAGCTGAGTGCTCTGCATTTCCTTTGGGAATCCCTGATTGCCTGTATTTTGTGTCCCTGGTTATTAAATTAATGAGGTGGGGCGGTGAGGAGGGAATGGGAACAAACCCACTTGTGCCCTTGGCAAAAGCTGGAGGGCCGTGGGGATGATCCCAGGGATGGTTTGGGTTGGAAAGGACCTTAAAGCCCATCCAGTGCTACCCCCCTGCCATGAGCAGGGACACCTCCCACTATCCCAGGTTGCTCCAAGCCCCATCCAACCTGGCCTTGGACACTTCCAGGGATCCAGGGGCAGCCACAGCTTCTCTGGGCAATGGGTAACATGGTGTTGGCAACAGCAGCACAGAGCTCAGGGAGCTGCTTTTCCCCTGGTTGTCTGGATAAATTCCCCCTGAGCTCTGTGCTCCTGTGAGCAGCTGGTTTAGGAACTCTGAAACTAAGGAAACTTGGGAAAATGTGGGAGGTAACACACAAGTGTGACAATGTGAGTTAGAGCAGCTCTGCCTGGGTTAATGCATCCAGTGCAAAGGCAGTGGGGACAAATGAATGTCCTGGGAAGAGGGTGGGGGTAGTTCATGGCTGGGGTCAGGAAGGCTGAAGGTCACTTGGAGCTGAGCTTGGCAAGGTATACAAAGATGAACAAGAGCTCATCCAGCCAGGGAATATTTTTACAGTGAGGGTGGGGAGGCCCTGGCACAGGTTGCCCAGGGAAGCTGTGGCTGCCCCTGGATCCCTGGAAGTGTCCAAGGCCAGGTTGGACGGGGCTTGGAGCAACCTGGGCTAGTGGAAGGTGTCCCTGCCCGTGGCAGGGGGTGGGACTGGGTGACTTTAGGGTCCCTTCCAACCCATTCCATGATCTGGGGAAAAGGTGGTGTTACCATCCCAAGAGTTGCTGCCAGGGGATTAAACCCACAGGGGAGGAACAGCAAAATCCTGGGACACAAAATAAGGTCAATTCATAGATAAAACCTGATTATAAAATAAAGGGTGACTGTGGATCTGCCTTGCCCAGGGTTTCCATGTTCCCTTTTACTTGGGCAACTGCTGTTGGACCGAACAGATTCCTGGGAGGGTTCCTACATTCCATCAAGGTGCCAGTTCCAAAACACTGTTCAGGGCAGTGCTGCCCAGCTGGGAAGGTGATGGTGAGGAAGCAGCTTCCTTTTCCTGCCCATCCTACCAAAGCCAGCCCTGTGTGGCACAGGGATTTGGCATCACTGGGAGCTCTGCCTGCTGCTGATCCAGATTTGGTGCTGGATTAGGGAAGGGTCGACCTTGCTGCAGCTGGGGATGGTAGGGCCTCTCATTTTTTGGGTGAGAAATGGTTAAATCC
The DNA here is from genome assembly GCF_036250125.1 of Pseudopipra pipra. Classification (NCBI taxonomy): domain Eukaryota; kingdom Metazoa; phylum Chordata; class Aves; order Passeriformes; family Pipridae; genus Pseudopipra; species Pseudopipra pipra. The sequence goes on from NC_087554.1 coordinate 63,856,198, forward strand.
TGGTTCTTATTTGAAAACCATTCATTTAGAAGGTTCTACACTAAAAAATAAAGAGATTTAGTTGTTCTGATGGTGGGTTTGGGCCCTTTCCTCCCCAATTTCTGTGGATGGACACAGGGAGGTGACTCCTGTAGGCAGTGTTCTGTTTGGCTTTGGTGTGATCCTGAAAAATCAGAAAGCACCAATTGCCTTTTTAACCAATTAATGAATTTCTTGTGCTTGGAGGGGCTCTAACTGAGGTGTAAAATTTGCAGAGAAACACAAAATCAGCGAGTGAAGATGGAAAATGTCAGGGGGAATCCGTGTGTTCCTGTCCCCACCAACGTGTTGGAGGCAGGAGGATGCTCCCAGGCTTTGGAAATGGCAGCAGGATCAGAATGATTTAAATTCTCAGGGCTACAAGAGCCATTTGAGCTTGGCAGGGGGGTTTCACTTCATGAAAAGACACTTTGGTGCTGGAGCCCCAGATGTTCTCCGTGCCAGAACATCTTTTCATCACCTGCATGATGCAAACCAAACACAAATAAATAAAAATAACACAAATAAATTACCAAATAGCTGGGGATGGTAATTCCATAGCAGCTTCCTGCCAAAAGCAAGGCTAAAGCACATTTTTAAATTACTTTGTACACGTTCAAATACCTGAATTGGCACACTGCAATTTTGTAAAAGCTTTTTCCCTATTCTATTTATCCTGCTTTTTAACTCTAGGGAGAAAGTGGTGTAAGACAACCTGTAATTCCCTTTTACCTTATTGCTGCCTTAACCAGGTATTTATTGCTTAATATACAGTGAAGAAGAGGTGCCAAAACCTTGAATTTTCTGAGCTCATCATGAAAATTGCATTTTGTTTCCCCCTAAAGCTGGCGGTTGCAGCCTCTGAAGGTTCACAGACGTGAAGCCTGAACTCAATTTGGATGCAAAATGATTTATAAAGAGCTGCTGGTTCCCCTAAAGAGCAGCTAAAATCAAAATACTCTTCAAGGACTTTGCATTAATGGTGAACAACTAATACAGGTTTTCCTGCAGGGAAATAATGTTGCCTACAAGGAAAAGGTAGAGATGCCTTGGCTTTCAGAGGGATGAGCCTCCAGTGGCTGAAATTGAGTTTATGGGGGATTTGGATCCCTGAAAAAAACCCACTAAAGTGCATTAGATTATGCACCAGATGAAATCTACGGTTGCCAGAGGCTCCAGGAGGAATTTGCAAGGCTTTGGGTAAAACACTGGCTTCTAAACTTCTCCTTAGGCTGGAAAATGAACCTCTCTGATGTGCTCAGGTAGGAAAGCAGGGTAATTCCTGCAGGAAATTTGGGACAGCACCGGTGTTGGGAATATCTTGTGATGACCCTCCTGGTGCAGAGGAGACCTTGGACTCCCTGAGATGGGATTTATGACCGGGGATGATCCTCAGGTTTTTCCTTCTTCCAGCACTTCAAGGTGAGTTCCAGGTGGATCCCAATCACCTGGACCAGGATCTGGCTGCTCCTCTGGCCAGGGTTCACTTCCCCAGCTGTGAGACCAGGATAACACTTCCTGCACCATGAAATGGGTTGAAGCAGCTTGTCCAGGGACGTGGATATTCCCAGTATTGGCATTCCTGAATTCCTGCAAGGAGCAAACTCCACCTGAGGCTGCTCTGACATGTGTCAGCTGCAGGCAATGCTTGGAGCAGAGTAAACTGAGCTCAGAACTGCTCATCATTCCTGTGCCAAGCTGAGGAAAGGGAAAAAGGATCCTCCAGAGGGTGGGAGCAGGGACAGGCAGCCTGAGAGGATACAGGGAATTTGTCCAAGCAGGCAGGAATTAGGTAAGGGAAGCTAAAACCCTGATAGAATTAAATGTGGCCAGGGCCATCAAGGGCAACAAAAAAGGCTTTTTAAAGTGCCTTGGTGGTAAAAGGAAGACCAGGGAAAATATGGGCCTTCTCCTGAAGGAAACAGGAGAGGGCTGGAGCCCCTCTGCTCTGGAGCCAGGCTGGGAGAGCTGGGGGGGTTCCCCTGGAGAAGAGAAGGCTCCAGAGAGACCTGAGAGCCCCTTGCAGGGCCTAAAGGGGCTCCACGAGAGCTGGAGAGGGACTGGGGACAAGGCCTGGAGGGACAGGACACAGGGAATGGCTTCAAACTGGCAGGGGGAGGCAAACGAGCCCAGTACAGCATCCCAGAGCAGGAGCTAGATGGCACACTCTGCCTGCAGTTCCATCGGCATTCCAGCAATCCACGGCTCCTCTCCCTGAGCTGGAGCGGGCAGGAGTTTGTCCTGTGGGTGCTCTGTCCTTGCTTTCTTTGGAGAAATCCCTGTGTGTTGTATCCTTGCTGCAGGATGGCAGGATTGGGACACAGCCCACGGCTCTGCCCCTCTCGCTCCTGCCTCAGTCCTGGGTGACGTGGGAAGCGAAATTCCTTTCCCTTTCCCCTTTCCCTTCCCTTTCCTTTCCTCTTTCCTTTCCTTTCCCTTGTGCTCTGGTCGTGCACACGCTGTAATTTTGGGGAGGAAGCTTAAAAACACACCCAAACCAAGCTGTTCATCCCTACTCAGGTTATCCCTGACTTTCTCCATGCTTAACTCCTCTGCTTCTTCCCAAGCCTGTGCTGAGCTCTCCCCACCTGTGCCAGCACCACAAATACTCCTGAACTGAGGGGTTTTATTCGTAAATATATTTTAGGAGAGCCTAACTCACATCTGTGTGTCACTTCACTTGGCCAAAAACTGTGCTGAGCACCAGGATGATGCTCCCTGTTTGAGGGAATCTTTGCTCCTGCATCCAGGAACTGGATTCAGCACTTTGTGTGCGTGAAGCCACAGTGGATTTGGATAAATCCCACAGATTTCTCCCCCCCTGATTTCTGCACCAAGCAGGCTGTAACTGCACCAGGTATCCCGAGCTCCTACTTTATAATTTTATTTACTCCTTTAACACACCTTTGCCAAACCTTCCCCGTCCCAGTGCCAGGGTGAGCCCCCAAAAGCAAAAGGTGCAGAGCCCACCATGCAGGGGAATTTTTCAGGAAAAGTTTTTTTAATGGGAAGGGTGGTCAGGCATTGGAAGGGCCTGGAGTTCCCATCCTTGGAAGTGTCCAAGGAGAGACTGGATGTGGCACTCAGTGCTCTGGGCTGGGTGACAAGGTGGGAATTGGGCACAGCTTTGGACTCGGAGGCCTTTTCCTCAGTAATTCTGGGATTCTGCTCCGAGTGTTCAACAACAAGCTGAACACCCAGGAAACCCCATGCAGATGGGATCTGGCTGTGTGGTGAGCAGAAGTGCTTCTAAATAAAACATTTCCAAAGGCTGGCATTAGGCATCAGTGGCTCTAATTCGTGTCGCTTGTTGGGAGAGTGTGTTCCTCGCAGACAATGTTTATTTATGGCATGTAAAAATCTATTTCAATCAAATAATTTCCATAACTGAATATTTATGCACAACAGCCACTGAATGCTCCTTGACTAAACTGAAAACTATTTATTCAGTTATAAATGTTTACTTGTTTAGTGTTCAAACTGCTTTAAACAAACTTAAAAATCAAATTGATGCCTTCCCCATTAGCGGGGTTTCTGTGCTGAGCAATGGATGATGTTGTATCATCATTCCAGCTCAAATAGCCTCTGGATATTTATACCTTCTGATGGCTCTGACTGCCCAGAGAAGCTGTGGCTGCCTCATCCCTGGAAGTGTCCAAGGCCAGGCTGGAGCAAGCTGGGATAGTGGAAAATGTCCCTGCCTATGGCAGGGGGTGGAATGGGATGGGCATTAAGGTCCCTTCCAACCCAAAGCATTCTGTGATAAACAGGCTGCCCAGGAATCCCCATCCCTGCAGGGATTTCCAAGCCCTGTGGATGTGGCACTTGGGGACAGGGGGCAGTGGTGGCCTTGGCAGTGCTGGGGGATGGTTGCACTCCATGATCTTGGAGGTGTCCATCCAGGGATGGGGACTCCACCCCTGCCCCGGGCAGCTGTGCCAGGGCTGGACAACCCTTTCCATGGAGAAATTCTCCCAATATCCAACCTAAACCTCCCACGGTGCAACCTGAGGTCGTTTCCTCTTGTCCTGTCACTTGTTCCTTGGGATCAGAGTCTGATCCCCACCTGGCTCCCCACTCCTGTCAGGGAGTTGGAGGGAGGACAATCTTGCTGTGATTTTGCATCACTAGAGAAGCTGAAGCTCCCCCTCCTCTCCCTCTGTGCAGCTCCAGCTGTCCAGCTTTATCCCACAGCCGTGGATTTTTGTCATCTTCTTCTGGCATGAGATCAGAAGAGGCTTTTCGGGTGGAGATGGAGCCTTAAAGTTAATATTTCATCAGGGTAGAGGCACTGGGGAGTGAGGGGCCCTTTTTGCTGCCCTGACAGTGAATAAACCAACTCCAAACCCACTGGTGTGATGCTTCCCCCAGCTCTCAGCACAGGGGGAGCTCAGAGGTGAGCTCTGCAAGGGGAAATCCATGCCAAAGCCAGGGATTTCTTGGATGTGATCCCATAAACAGCATAGCTGGGATCCTGCCTCTGGTTAAAGCTTTGTGCTTTGCAGAGGGGCCTTTGCTCACTCAGCACAGTCTCCTTGCTCCTCTCCCTCCCCCTCCTCCCGTGCCTGCAGTGGCTCTGCAGACTGAGATTTGTACAGAAAACCTGAGGATTTTATCCAGGATCTCACTGATGCTGCAGAAATCCCCTCCCAACCAAACACCTGGGATCCTCACTCGCCTGCAGTGCCTTCTGATGGCTTAATTCCTCTTTGCTCCTCCATTAACTCCCCTGCAACGATGGGGAAATGCAGGAGGTGAAAGCCAGGAACCAGCCCTGCCTGGGGGCTGAGCTTTGCTCAGGATTTGCTGCTTTTCTTGGAGCACTGGGAACACAGATACATCCATTTTTTTTGTGTGTGTGTGTGCAGGCTTGTTCATCACCACTGACAGTGGTAAGCACTGCACAACCCCTGGCAAGGAAACGCTGCGTGGGCTTCGAGGAGCAGAAATTCCTCAGGAGTTATGCCCCGAGTTTATGGCACCTTGTCTGGGGCACTGATGTGTTCACGAGGGCCATAAAACCTGGTTATGTTTCCCTTGCTCCTTCCCAGTGTTTGATAAAAGGTGTCACAGCAGCTGGTGACACAAAATCAATGCCCAGCTCTGTTCTCCCAGCCCTGGAGCTGTGGCTGAGGGCTCAGGGCTCTCCTGGGCTCAGGGGATTTGGGCTCCTGTGGATCATCCTTCTGAAGACTTTGTGGGATAAAGTGAATCCCACCAGTCTGGATATTCTCAGGCAAATCTTTTCAGGTCTGACTGTGCATCACTCACAGAGCTCACGAGGAATTTTGTAGGGATATGAGACATCTCCATATTTTTGGGGGCTGTTTGGCTTGGATTTGAATGGTTGGAATGGTGAGGCCCTGGCACAGTTTGCCCAGAGAAGCTGTGGCTGCCCCTGGATCCCTGGAAGTGTTCCAGGCCAGGTTGGATGGGGATTGGAGCAACCTGGGATAGCGAAAGGTGTCCCTGCCCATGGCAGGGGGTGGAATGAGATGGGTTTTAAGGTTCCTCCCAACCCAAACCTGTTTATGGTGCAAACTGGACCATTTCTCACACGAACCATCAGCCACATTCTGCTGTGCTGTGTCTCCCTGGTGAGAGGTTCAGGCTTTGTCCTCAAATAATGGTTGAATCCCTTGGATTTCTCCAAAGTCAGACCGGAATGTGGCTGTCAGGTGGATTTGCAGTGTCCCTCCTTTCCTCTACCAACACATTCCTCCCTGGAGGAGCCTCAGCAGACTTTCCCTCTGGCTGTGCCTTTTGCTGTCCCTGTGCTGGAGAGACTTTCCCTCCCTGGAGGACAACTGGAAGCTGCAGTGGGTTTGCTGATGCTTTGGATCTTTTGGATGCTCCAGCATCGTGGTCCAGGTGCTCCAGGCAAACCTCCTGTCTCAGTTTGCCTTCAGGCCCCTCTGGGACATTGTGCATTTCCATGGACACAGCTGCTGCCAACTGGGCTATAAAATGGATTTCTGGGTGAATATGGGCTTAAAAACTGGAATTAGCACCTTGCTCTGTCCTGCAGCCCCCTTGGGATATTTTAGGGCCCGTCTCAGTCTTCAGCTGAGGTCCCCCATCCACCCATGGATAGACAGGACAAGGGGAAATGGATTTAATCTGAAAAGAGAGTAGGCTTAGATGGGATATTGGGAAGGAGTTGTTGGCTGGGATGGGTGGGGGGGCCCTGGCACAGGTTGCCCAGAGAAGCTGTGGCTGCCCCTGGATCCCTGGAATTGCTCCAGGCCAGGTTTTGGGGGGCTGGCTTAGGCTGTGAACATCCATCCTGCTGCAACACATACACACACACCAAAAAAATCACCTTTTCTGGCTCGAGAACTGATCAAAGTGTTGGCTGAAAACTCCGTTTCTGGGGTAAGGAATAAAGAGCTGACAAATAACCTTTGAATCTTTTATTGCAGAGCAGCAGTTTTATCTTATTCCTGCCAGTGCCGTGTTTCAAAAGATATATCAAAGAGATGGTGTGACTCTCCCACTTGCAGTTTTCTGCCTTAAAAGGGTGTTCTCTCCCCTTCTGGAGGGACTGCAGGTCCAAAACTTCTCAGAGCACTTGTAGTGTGGCCAAATTGCCCATTTACCTTCCCCCTTTACCAGTGAGAGTTGTCCTGGGTTGCACTGAGAGGACCAGACCCCAAAGCTGTGCCTTGGGTGACAGAAAAGAGGATAAAAGACCAAAAAGGGAAAAGGAACCATTATTTTTTTGGTGGTTTTTTTTTTTCTCCCAGAAGGCTGAGATTTGGGATGGGAAGGGCTTTGAGCATCACGAAGGCATAAAAGGGGTAGGTTTGGGGCCCTGCAATGGGACATGTGGCTTTGGAGGACCTAAACTGGTCAGTGCCTAAAGCTGAGGCATCTTTTTAAAATATAGATATATGAGCACAGGCACATGGGTGTATTTTTCCTCCCCCTCCCCTCCCAGGCAGGTTCCAAGGATGTGATGATGGGCAAAATTTCGGGATGAGTGTGGCTGGGGTGACCTTCTGTGTGAACCCCAAAGTGTTTGCTCCCAACCTCTTAAAGAGCTGCTCAAAGTATCCTGTCTTTGGGAGGAAATTTTAATTAATTACTTTAATTAATTGCTTTAAACCAAATACATAATCCTGGCTTTTTTTTTTTTGGCTTTTTTTTTTTTTTTTTTTTTTTTTGGCTTTTTTTTTTTTTTGCCTTTTTTTTTTTTCCTTCAGTGAGTGGATTTCTTCTCTGCAGAGGGACGAAGCAAACCCAGTAAATAAAGTTCTGAGGCAGCTGTAACTGGATGGCTGCAACTGGAAAGGTCTCAGCGTGTCTGGAGGGAATGGAATGGATTGATTTATGATTTTACCAAGCATGGCTGGGTAGGGAATCGTGCCTATATGGTTTTAAAGTCCTGAAGAGATATTAATCAAAATTAAGGCCGCTCTAAGATGGTATCCAAGCCACTGATCCGGTTCCTGGCTAATTGATTACACAACTAAAGCAGAGTTGGCCCTTTGGAGACAGGCAAAGGACAGCTTGGATGGAAGGTCTTGGAGTTTAATGCCAGATGGGGAAGCAGAGGGTTGGAACAAAGGGCGTAATGAGGAATAATAGGAATCAGTTCCAGGGCCTGTGCACTTGTCCCCATTGATTAGGCTGCGTGTGGAGGGAGGGAATGATTAATAGGAACACAGGAATGAGAAGCAGCAGTGACATTTGTGGAGCTGCAGCCTCAAATCCCACGCTACCAAAGGTCAGATGTGCTTGGGTGGTGAACACCAGCCCTGGGAAATGATGTTTTTGGGGCACAGGGCTGGCCCTGTGCCTCTGGATCAGCCTGTCCGGGGCTGAGTGTGTGGTGCTGCCTCCTCACCCTAATTCCTGAGTTAGTTGTCATTCTGACGGAAAATACCTTAAAATGGCCGTGTGGGGTGGTGTTGATGGGGCTGCCTCCCACCTGGATGATGTTCACAGGGTCACTGAGGTTGGAAAAGCACTCCAGGATCGTGGAGTTCCCCCCTGTGCCCAATGTTCACCAGAGCACCAAGTGCCACATCCAGTGGTTTCTTGGACTCCTCCAGGGATGGGGACTCCACCACCTCCCTGGGCAGCCTGTTCCTCCAGGAGTTTTCCAGACCCTGCTTCCTACTTGTCTTCACAAGGTGGTTGTGCTGGAGGGTGAAGGCCAAGCTTAAAACCTTTTCTTTCAGGGGAAAATTGCACCTGCACTTCCCTGCCTTTCCTCCAGCTGGGACACACGCCGTGCTTGGCCCGGTGGGGTTTGACATTGGATTGCCCTTGGTCTTCATCTCTGGATGTTTCCCTGTGCTCAGGATGGTGCACATACAAGGCAGTGATGCCAAATCAACCTCCTTCCACGGCCTGGACTCCCACAGTGGTGCAAAAATTCTGGAGGTTTTATTGCAAATCTCCACATCTTTTCACACAGAAGCCAAAGTTTCCAACCTTAAGCTGGGAAACATGAGGAGCTCACACGAGGAACAGCTGAGGGAGCTGGGGGGGCTCAGCCTGGAGCAAAGGAGGCTCAGGGGGGACCTTCTGGCTCTGCAACCCCCTGGCAGAAAGGGGGAGCTTGGGGGGGGTTGGGCTCTGCTCCCAGGGATCAAGGGACAGGAGGAGAGGGAACGGCCTCCAGCTGTGCCAGGGGAGGCTCAGGTTGGAGATCAGGAGGAATTTCTTCATGGAAAGGGCTGTCAGGCATTGGAAAGGGTGTGACCCTGTTTGGGGTGACTGTGGCTGGAAGGGAGCCTATGAGAAACATGGAGAGACTGTTTATAAGGCCCTGGAGTGACAGGACAAGGGGGAATGGCTTCCCACTGCCAGGGGGCAGGGATAGATGGGATATTGGGAAGGAATTCCTGGCTGGGAGGGTGGGGAGGCCCTGGCCCAGGTTGCCCAGAGAAGCTGTGGCTGCCCCTGGATCCCTGGAAGTGTCCAAGGCCAGGTTGGATGGGACTTGAAGCAACCTGGGATAGTGGAAGGTGTCCCTGCCCAGGGCAGGGGGTGGGACCGGATGATCTTTAAGGTTCCTTCCAACCCAAACCATTCTGGGATTCTGGGATAACCACCAGCTTGACAAAACTCCCTGCTTTGCAGGCACTGATCTCCTGCAGGTACTTTTGCAGCTTCCCTGGTTGCTTGGGATGGTTTTATCCCTCCCACAGCACCGCCTGGAGTCATCCTAATCCCTCCAGCTGTGAACAGGACAATGTCTGTCCATGACTTATCCTGCTTTTTCCTATTTTGTTCCTCATCCCGTTGCCCATCCTATGCCTCTCTTCCTTGGGTCTGGTGTTTTGTTCTCACTGACTTTGAAACCATCCCCTTTTCCTCTTCCATCACAGCTCGGGCCCAGCTCGATGGGATCAATAGTGACGGCGATGGAAATGAGGGAAGGATGGATCCTCTGTGTGAGCATCACCCAGAGAAATGCTGCACTGGCTGGAATTCCTGCAGCTCAGCATCCAGCCCTGGTGTCCATCATTCCAGAGACACTGCAGAGTTCAGCCTTTTCCTGTCAGAAGCTCCATCAGCCTGATCCAGCCGATTCATCGCTTCCCAAAGGACAGCGGTGCCCATCCTCGTGCTCCTTCTGTCTTGGGTAATGCAGGAGACCAGCTGTGCTCCAGCAGCACCTTTCCCTGAGCAAACCCTCCTACCAGTTCCCACTCTCTGTCTGCCTCCATCTCTGGATTATGGGATGATCCCACGATGCTGTTTGGGGGAGGAGAAGCTCCAGGTCCAACCAGCACCTGCTTGTCCCGCAGGAGGTGGTGGCCCAGTGTCTGTCTGCACATCCTGAAATTCAGTCAGAGCTGGAGCTGCAGCCAGAGTACATAAATCCATAAAGCACTTCAGGGTCTCTTTCCAGGGTCTGGAGCCTTCTCTCCCTGAGGAGAGTGATGTTCCCTGCAGGAACATCCAGCTCAGCCGGTGACTAAAAGCCGCCATCAAAACTTTATGGGCAGTTTGCTCAGGGGGAAGTTCCTGTCAGGGCAGGAGAAATAGAGCTGGGAAACAAAACTCATTTAAAAGCATCCATAACTTTTCTGAGCCAAGGCACAAGAGGCAGATAAGGAATGGTTTAGGAGCAGAGAGCGGGATGGATGGGGAGCACCTCGGGATCAGTTGGAGAGCGGCACAGTCGGGATGTGCCGAGTGAGGCACCAGGGCTCCAAACCCCCAGAGATGCTGCTCCCCTGGCAATGGGAGCTGCTTGGACACCTGCAGCCCCTCATTGTCGTGCTCTCCCCGCTCCCAAAGGAGTTCCCCACCTGCCAAAGGCACTGGAGTAATTCTCCCTGTTGGAATAAGTGATGAGGATCACAGCTCGGCTAATGCTGAAATCACAGGCAGAGGAGATCGGCCACTTTGGTCCTCACTGACCTTGAAATCCAAGCTGGCAAGTGCAACATTCCACTTCTTATTGCTCCTCAGGATCAGCGGGATGAGGTCAGTCTGTAGCACTAATTCACTTTGCTCTTAACTCATTTCATTACATTACAGGAGAGCACTGAGTTAATCCTCAGCTCTGCTCTCCTCTTCTCTTTGCCTTTGTCCTAAATTAAATCAGCCACTGTCATTTTCCAACTATAAAGATTGATTTTTTCTTAACTATATTGAGGCAAGTGATGATAATTTATACATCTTAAATTTACCCACTTAGTTGTCTCTCCAGCTGGTTATTTTGGTGGACCTTGAGCTGGCTGGTTTTTCCTTTTCCCATCCCCTGAGGTGATGAGCTCTTGGAAAAGGGATGTCAAGTGTTTCTATCCTGTGCTGGGAGAAGCACAGGCAGGTCTGAGGTGGACACTCAGCTCCTGAGAATCCCAAAACGAGAGCTTGTGGCCATAAGATGCAATGACCCTTCCAGGGAGAAAGGAAGGAAGGGAGAAAGGAAGGAAGGAAGGGAGAGTGAGGGAGAGGAAGGAGAGGAAGGGAGGGAAGAAGGGAGGGAAGGAGGGAAGAAAGAAGGGAGGGAAGGAGGGAAGAAAGAAGGGAGGGAAGGAGGGAAGAAAGAAGAGAGGGAGGAAGAGAGGGAAGGAGGGAGGGAGGAAGGGGGGGAAGGAAGGGAGGGAGAGAGGGAGCAAGGAAGGAAGAGTGAAGGAGAAGAAGGAGAGGAAGGAGAAGAAAGAGAGGGAAGAAAGAAGGAGAGGAAAAGGAGGGGAGAGAGGGAGGGAAAGAGGGAGGCAGAGAGAAGGAAGGAAGGAAGGAAGGAAGGAAGGAAGGAAGGAAGGAAGGAAGGAAGGAAGGAAGGAAGGAAGGAGTAAGCACCAGGGGTAGATGGCCAGGGATTCCATGGTCTCTTCATCATGGAAGTTTTTAAGACGTCAGACAAGGATCTCCTGGGAATGACACAGTGAATTTGTTTGTAGCTGGGGAAGGGGATGAGCTCTGTAATTCCTCAATCACCTTCAGCCCTGGGGATCTCTCTAATTTACTTTTCAACCTTTACAGCACCACACTGTTCCCAAGGCTGAAACCCCCATCCCTGCACTCAGTCCATTCCCCACCAACACTTTAAAGCCTCACATTGAGGCGTCCTAAAGATGCTGAGCTTTTTATTCCAATTATTCCATCGCTCTGCCAACGCCTCATGTCAGTCGTCCTAACGAACAGCGAGACTTTCCCGTGTTTGGAAATCTAATTTATCGTGTTTAGAGACCTAATAGATGGTTCTGGCAGGGCTGGGAGATGGGAAAAGCACATCAGCGTGTCAGCAAGAGGCTTCTCCTTGTCGGGCAGCCCGATCTCCGCTTCGGGGAGCGCAAATCGCGTCGGAGCAGAGAGAACCCACAGCGAGAAATGTTATCGACAGAGGGGAAGCAGATTAAGTGCTGGCCCGGAGGCAGCAGTTGGGAGATGTTGCAGATACAGCTGTACCTGCACAGCCACGCTCCAGCTCCGGCAGGAACAGCAGGGAGATGTGGATCACGATATTCCAAACGAGACGGCGCCGTTTTTCATCCCGCCTCGGCCGTGCTGCTCTTTTTTTTTAAGGTGCTCCATCTGCGAGCTGGATGCTTCTGGAAGCAAAGCTGTTTGCAGCGCTCACCCAGGACTCATTTGCCTCTATTTTTGTTCAAAGTTCTTTGGCAGAAGGGGAAAAAAACCCCCACCATCACACCTTTCCTTCCCAGCTGATGTGTCGGGGCCGTTTCCAAGCGTGGTTGTGAACTGGAATTACACTCGTCGTGGTTTGGGGTTGGCTTTGGGTCTGAACCCTCACAATTAAGAATGTGGGGGTGTATTTCATGTGGATTTTGCTTTTGGCTTGTGCTGTCAACCATCAGAGACCAGGAGGGGCTTTGCCAGTGGTCACAACTGGCTTTTCTGTGGTTTAGGACAGGGATAATTTGATTTTCTAGTGCCAATGGTGTCAAAGTGTGGATGCCAGAGCTTTGGCTGGTGGATTAAAGCCATGTGGGTTTAATGCTGGTTGTGGAAGACCAGTGATTTCCATAAAAATGGATTATTGACATGAAAATTCAAGCTCAAAACACACACAGAGGTTCATGGTCCTCTTGGGTCTCCCTGTTCTCCAGGCCCAGGAGCTGCCTGTGAAAACGGGCATTTGCTCTCTCTTTTGATGGGTTGAACTGTGGTTTTTGCCTTGGATTCCTCGGAAAATGAAACAAATGCAACTGCTGAGTTTTCCCTGAGTTCTCACCCTGTTTGACAGAAGAGCAGAGCTCAGCACAGGTGTTAAATTCCCACATTTTTGGAGGACAGCTGGCTGAGCACAGGACAGAGACCTTTTAGGAACATCCCTCTGCAGCAAGGGGTGAAGTGTGTGCAAAGCCCTGGTAGGATCTCCTGCTGTCCATTATAGAAGAGCCTGGGATACTGAATTTCCACAGAACCATGGAATGGTCTGTGCTGGAAAGGACCTTAAAGACCCCCTCATTCCAACCCCAGCCCCCTGGTGAACACCCAACCCTGTGATTGTTGTGGTTATTCAGTGCTAGTTTCCATGTTTTGGCAGCATTGAAAGGGATTTAACTCAACCACCACAGCACAGAAAGAGTTTCTTTCTTTATTTCTCTCTTTCCTTTTAAATTTCCTCTCTCCCCCAGACATGAACTTACCCACAAATGCTTGTTATGTTTCCAGAAAGAGCCTACAATTTGCTGAAAGGTGGAGTCTGGGCAGCTATTTCAGGTAATTAATGTAAAGATGGTTTTTAGAGCCCCCTGAGATAGTTATTCTGGGATAGGAACTCGTGGGAAGTACGAGGGTGGGAGAGCAGGGTGAGGCAATGGAGCACCTCGGGAGCATCCTGCTGGAGGCAGCCTCGGGGCAGAAGGAGCAAAACTGGAATCTGAAAGAAAAATGGTGATTTCTGTATGTTAGGTCAGATATGAGGAAGAAATTCCTCCCTGGGAGGGTGGGGAGGCCCTGGCATGGGTCACCCAGAGAAGCTGTGGCTGCCCCTGGATCCCTGGAAGTGTCCAAGGCCAGGTTGGAGTAACCTGGAATAGTGGAAGGTGTCCCTGCCCATGGCAGGGAGTGGAACTGGATGAGGTTTAAGGTCCCTTCCAACCCAAACCAGTCTGGGATTTGATAATGATTTTATGCTGGATTTTGGCAGAAAGGATTTGGTCACGTCTGATTATTTTAACAGCACATGGGGTGACCTGATACCAGCAAAGGGGACTACAAGCTCCAGAAAAAAGAAGGAAAATGAGGGTATTTAAGGATATTAATCCTCGAGTTTGTCCCTCTTTTCTCCCACTCCCAGGGAAAGGAGAGGCTTGCTGGCATCGGGCGGGGCTGCAGCTGCATCCTGTGCTGATGTGGAATATTTTTTTTGAGCTTGGAAAACCAACCTGTTCCCTGCAAACCACAACCAACCAGCAGCATTATCAGCTTAGCCCCGGGCAATCCATGGATTGACAAATCAGCCTTTTATGTCCACAGCCTGTTTTGAAGGGAATATTAAAGCTGTGACATCCATAAAACACCAGCTTTGCGGCTGCGATCCCGATTTATTTCTTCCCGAGAGCTGCTTGGAGAGGAAGGATCAAAAAAAATGTTGCTCCATCAGCTCCACCTTCCCACAGGCAGGTGGAAACTGCCTGGCCCAGCCTGCAGGTTTTTTTTTGGGAGAAAACCTAAGTGTGGGTTGCCAGGGAGCTCCTAGAGCTCCGTCAGAAATGGGGTGTGGAGAAAAACACCAAATCTGCCCTGGTAAAGGGGATTCCTGCAAGCAGGAATGTTGATGGGGGATAAGGAAACAGCATCCCACATCCCAAGGGGACAAGGGATGGAGCTGGTGCTAAGCAAGCTGATTTAATGAGGATAAATAATTCCTGTTGCCTGGGTGCTGGCAGAGGGAGATGTGTGTGTGTACACCAGGATAGGATCATGGAATGGGACAGGAATGGCAGAGATTTTCACCTTGGAAAATCTGATTGTAGCAAGTGGCTCCTCCACTCATTAAGGGCTGAGGGGGCTCCTCCTAAAGGGATAAACTCCAGGGAAGGGAAAATGCCTCTGGTTGTGTCTCCTTTGCCCACTAGGGAGATGTTTATGGCCTCGCTTCCCAAATCCTCCCTGCTGAAAATCCCCAACCCTGGGTGTTGAATCCTGAGCCTTTCCCAGCCTGGACCACGCCAAGCACTGATGGAGAGGATTGGTGCCCTAAAAATCCCTTTGTGGATCCGAAAAAGCAACAACTCTCGATCAAAGATAAACCTTTTCCAGCAAAACTTGTTGTGTTTGGGCAGGAAAAGGATGTGGAGGACGGGAAGGGACGAGTGGCAGAGAAAAATCAGGGCACAACACCCACGAGGGAGCAGAATTTGGCAGCTGAGCCACCTTGGGAGCCTTAAAAGAAGCTGGGACTATTTATACATTGAAGCAAACAGCCACTCAACACAGAAGGAAAAAAAAAAATCATCTCTTTATAGCAAAGTATCCACCTGAGGATGACATTTATTGAGAGAAATGGCAAAGGGAATTTCAGGTGGCCATGACAGCCCTCGCTGAAAAGATCCATTGCCACTTCCCTGCACATCTTTTCCCTGTTTTTCTGCATTTTATGGCAGGGGCTGTGCTGGTGGAGCCCAGCTCCTGCCTGGCCACCCTGGGAGCTGGGAGCTTTCTGTGGCCTAAACTGAGGTTGGAGTGTTACAAGGGATCAAATCCCTCCAGGGTTTCCTAATGTTAAACTTTAGTTCCCTTTAATTAATATTTTTTAACGATCATTAAGGAAGATGCAAAGTCACCTGCTGGGATTAATGGCTTTAAAGTGCCAGAGGGTAGGGATAGATGGGATATTGGGAAGAAATTCCTGGCTGTGAGGCTGGGGAGGCCCTGGCACAGGTTGCCCAGAGAAGCTGTGGCTGCCCCTGGATCCCTGGAAGTGTCCAAGGCCAGGTTGGACAGGGCTTGGAGCAACCTGGGCTAGTGGAAGGTGTCCCTGCCCATGGCAGGAGTTGGAATGATCCTTAACATCCCTTCCAACCCAAACCAGCCTGTGATTCCATGATTTTCTGTCTCCTTGCAGTAAATGTGCCATCACTGAGTTTCCTACCCCGTGTCAGTCCCCTTCCTCCTGCTTTTGCATTTTTTAGGCTGTTGGATAACTGGGAGGGAGATAAAAGCAGATTTATCTGTGCAGAGTGGAAGCACAAATAAAAAAAGCTGAGCCATGGGGAGAGTTAAAGCAGCGCTGACAGTTCCCTCCCCCTCCATCTCCCAGGAATGTATTAAACTTTAACAAGTGAATGAAAGGAAGTTTAGGAAATGGAGTTAAAATTGCATAAGGAACATTTTCTTGCTCTGTGTTTGCTGTGATCTCCCTTTGGTGGAGAATCCACCTGGAGTGAGGGTGTCCCGGTGGTCCTTGGTGGGATGTGGACCCACAGCTCCCACTGCATGTCACTGATGTGTGGGAAAGTGGGATTAAACTCTGGATGGGAACCTCTGGATAGGAACCTGGATGGCTTTGATACAGCCTCAGAATCCCAGTTTAGTGGGATTTTGAAAAAGAACATCCTGGAAGTGTTCCAGGCCAGGCTGGATGGGGCTCGGAGCAACCTGGGCTAGTGGAAGGTGTCCCTGCCCATGGCAGGGGGTGGAACTGGATGATCTTTAAAGTCCCTTCCAACCCAAACCATTCCATGATTCTACAGTTCCATTGCCTGTTAACTTTTTTAATCACAAGTCTGTTCACCCCCTTGGCTGAAATACAGTATTAAAGAGATATTCCATTTCACTTGATGGGATGAAAACAGATTTAATTACTGTCAATTAATTGAGATTCCGAGGGAATTCTAATAGAGCTGGGTCAGGAAAAGGCATTCTGTGGATTTTTGTGGACATTTAAAAGACATTTATAGGGTTCGTAGACTAAGGGGATGATGTCTGTGTTACATCAAAGGATGGGAAGGGGGGGTGGGAGTTCATGAGGATGTGTTGGATAGTTTGGGATCTGAGC
Source organism: Pseudopipra pipra (assembly GCF_036250125.1). NCBI lineage: Eukaryota > Metazoa > Chordata > Aves > Passeriformes > Pipridae > Pseudopipra > Pseudopipra pipra. The sequence continues at coordinate 63,872,657 of NC_087554.1, forward strand.
ATGACATAAATAATGTGGAATAAGGGGTGGAGAATGTGAGGTTTGGACTGGGAATAGAGTTAATTTTCTTCCCAGTAGCTGGTCTGGGGCTGTGCCTTGGATTTGTGCTGGGAACAAGATTGATAATTCAGGGATTGTCACAGAGCCAGAGGCTGTTCTGCTCCTCATCCCACCAGAGAGGGGCTGGGGGAGATCAAGGAACTGGGAGGGGGACACATCCAGGAGAGCTGATCCCAGCTGATCCAAGGGATGTCCCAGAGCACGTGGCATCATCCTCAGTACATGGAGCTGGGGAAAAAGGAGGAACTGGGAGATGTTTGGAGCGATGGGGTTTGTCTTCCCAAGTCACCCACAAGGGCTGGATCCCGGCTGTCCTGGGGATGGCTGAGCCCCTGCCTGCCCTGGGAAGTGGGAATGAATTCCCTGTTTGGCTTTTGCTTTCCCTGTTAAACCGTCTTTATCTCAACCCACGAGCTCTCCCACTTTTTCCGCCTCATCCCGTGGGACTGGGATAAAAAGCGGTGCCCGCTCTTCAGCACGGACAGCTCCGGGTGCTGCTTCCCGGTTTCCGCGGGGGTCTGGATTTCGGAGGCGAGGATGTCGGTAGATGGAGCTGTTTATTAACGTTTCCCAGTGATTTACAGCGCACCAGGATTTCTGGCTCTCGGGAAGGATCCGCGTCCTGCGCGTTTCGTTGTTACACGGAGCTGTTGGAGCGCAGGGTGAAGGCTGCGTTTCCCTGAAAAATCTCCCAGGAAAGCAGATTATTCGCCTCTGCGGTGAAGGTTAGGGGGTGACAAAAAGCAAGACCTTCCCCTGGATATTAGGGAACGTTCAGGTGGGATATTGGGAAAAATTTCTTCACTGAAAGAGTGGCTAAACTTTGGAACAGGCTGCCCGGGGAAGTGGTGGAGCCACAGCCCTGGAAGTGTCCAAAGTAGACAATATGGTTTGGTTGACATGGTGGGATTCCAAGGTTGGACTTGATGATCTTGGAGGTCTTTTCCAGCCTTAATTATTCTGTGATTCCCCATTGGGACACCTGAGATGGGCGCAGGAGGTGGGAGATGCTCCACACATGTGCTGTGTCCAGTCCTGTGCTTTATAACCTTTTCTGCCAGAACAGATCCAGATAATTTCTGGATGTCACTTTTCCAGTGTCCCAGTGCAACTCTGAGGTCAAATCCATGTCTGGAGTCCAACGGGATGGTGAGGTTTAAGTGGCAAAGAGAGAGATCTGCTTGGCTTCAAGGGTAGAGAGTGAAGATGTGACACCAGTGGTGCCAGTTCAGACCAGGACACTCTCCCAGCACTCAACATGGACAAGCAGGAAAAGCCAAGAGGGGCATCCCCACCTCTGCTTCATCTCCAGCTGGTTGGGGGACCCCATTCAAGGTCATCCTCGGTGGTACAGACATGAGAGTCCCCAAGTTTGGACACATCCATTGGGAGCAGAGCCTTGTTCCTCACATCCCCCGGGTCTGTGCTCTCCTCCCTGCAGGGAAATTATCCCCAGTTGCCACAACACTCATTTTAATCTTAAAGAAATGAGCCATGAACTGCTGAAAGTAATAATTTTCAATGCAAACACCTTAACACACATTTTATCTTAAATTCCAGCAGGCTGAAAATCCATTGGCAATTTATTGGTAAACACAGAGAAGAGCTGTTGTGATATGAGAGAGATAATTGGGAAACAACAGTGGGAAACACGTTTTGGTGGTGGGAAGGATGTACCTCTCCTGTCCTCCTGCCTCCTCCGAGGTCCTGTGGAGAGAATGAATTTCTTCTTTGAAAAAAAGGCAGAAAGCTGGGAAACTGAGAGGGAAAATTCAGATGAAACAAAGAAAAAAAATGAGCAAAACCAAGAGGCAGAACTCTGCTTTTACTTTTTGCTTGATATTTATTACCTGCAGGCCAGCACAGCACTTCATTCCTGCTCATTTTTAAGTGCTTTGGTGTTTTGCTTGGAATATTAATGAACTTTGGCCCTGGCCAAGGAACTCTTCAGAGTGTCCTGAATTTAAATATATAAAAAAATGCCATGGAAACTGCAGATCCTTAGGATGACCCCGAGACTGCTGGGAGCTGCACTTCCACGGAGAGACCCCTGTGGGATGCTGCCAGGTGGCTTTTGGTGCCTGAAGAAGGAGATTTTGATTTAATAACTTTGTATTAGTTAATTGCATATTAATTTTATATTAAATGATTAATTCACGCTTCATCCTGGGCCTGATTCACTCTGTGGTGGGTCAGGGGTGGAGGGTTCTCCGGTGGGACGTGCTGGTGGGGTGGGATCCAGTTTCATGCCTGTCCTGCCATCAGAAAGGGCAACAACACCTCGAGGAAAGGTTTTCCCAGTTTAGATGCTTGTTTGGATTATTTTGGGATTATCTTTTCCAGCCAAAGTGTTGGAGAACTCTTTGGATCCACAGGGTTTGCTTTTGCTGGGAAGCGTCGTGACCGTGGTGACAGCGGAAAGATTTGGGTGCTGCAAAACACACAGGAAAGGATCCAATTATTTTCTTGGAAAAGGCAATTTTTGGCATTTTGCCCGTGTCCTGCTGGCTGTGTCATTCCAATGGCCCTAGGGATGGACTAGGGATGGACTGGGCCCCAAAGGAACTGCTCTAAATACAGGAAAAAGTTCCCAGAGAAGCTGTGGCTGCCCCTGGATCCCTGGAAGTGTCCAAGGCCAGGTTGGACGGGGCTTGGAGCAACTGGGATAGAGGAAGGTGTCCCAGCCCACGGCAGGGGGTGGAACTGGATGATCTTTAAGGTCCCTTCCAACCCAAACCATTCCATGATTTCTATGGAATGCCTGGCAGATGTGCAGCAACATGGAGGACAAAAGTTTTGGGGGATGTTGGAAGACACAGTTTTGCCCTAAACCAGCTGTAAGAGTCCTGCTGCCCTCAGCAGGTTATGGATCAAGTGTTAAGACTTCAGCAAACCAGGGAATTGTTCCTGATGGGATCTCTCCTACAACGGGCACTGGTTGCCAACGTGGAACCCCCTTTCCTGCACACTCAGCGTTTTTGGCATCGCAGCTGCACTGCAGAGGCTTCGAGTGCAGGGCTGGGGATAGCAAAGGGTTTTTTGGACACAAGAAGGTCCCTCCACAGCACTTCCAACCCCCCTGTCCTTACCCACGTGGTGAGAACCCCATGGTCCAGCTCTGGGCAGAGGGGCTGGGAGATGGGTTTCCATGGAGCAGCTGAATTGGAGATGAGTTTTCCTCGGAGCTCTGATGAAATGCTGGGGTTGCTGTAGCAACATGTTGGAGGTAAAAAAAACCACCAAAAACCAACAGAAAAGGCAAAAAATGAGGTGGTGAGGAAGTTTTTAGGAGGGGAGAGTTGTGTGGGTACCTGAGGTGGCTCGGGAGCTCAGCAGGGAGAGTGAGGGGACAGCCAGTGTGTGGCACAGGGCTTTGGAAAAACCGTCCCTGAGCTCACTGATCCATGGAAAAGCTGCCTTTTCCATCCTGTTTCTTGAAAGCTGGGTGGCAGGAGCAAGGGATTTGATCTGCCTGCTGCTAATTTATGGCAAAGCTGGAGGTAAATTTGCTCTCCATCTCAGCAGTTATGTCTGATTTGGGGAATTATCCACCCAGGGAACGGCCCCGGGAGATGAACAGCTCGGAGATGCTCTGCAGCATCCTGGAATCGTTGGATCAATCACTCAGGTTGGAAAAGCCCTCTAAGATCGAGTCCAGCCATTAACCCAGCACTGCCAAGGCCACCACTGATGTCCCCAAGTGCCACATCCACACGGCAGTAGGACCCCAGTGGCCTTTCATCGGTTTTTCCCGAACTGAACAACCACAAAATGCTCCAAGGAAACCCCTTTCACGGAGCTGGGGAAGCAAAGCTGATTGTTGCCATTTCCAGCCTGAAAGGCAGGTTTTAGGATGAACACTGTTGTTTTTTCTCCCCCCTTCCCAGTCCCAGGAGCCCAGTCCTAAATTCCCTGCTCATTTATTTGCTTTTTTCCCTCCCCCTATTTCCTGCTGAACGCTTCCCTCTTGGAGTGTGGAATGGCAGTTAAGAAATAATGCAGGCTGGAGGGGTTTTTGCTCCCAGCTGAATAATGTTGCATAACTAATGTGATCCCCAAGCAGGGCTGGAAACTGTTTTCCAGGGTTGAACAAACTTTTTAGGGAGGTGCTGAGGCCTCCTGTTGCTTGTTTGGAGCTGCAGCTGGATGGTCCAGCTGGATGGGTGAGGAATGCCAGGGTTTGGTGTTGATAGAAGAGGGGTTGGAGCTTCCCATGGAAGGGCTCCCTGTGGAGAGTCCCTGTTCCTCCTTGGATTTTCCTGCCTCCAGCTCTGGGGGCTCAGCACAGGAAGGACATGGAGCTGTTGGAGCAAGTCCAGAGGAGGCACCAAGAGGATCAGAGGGAAGGAGCAGCTCTGCTGGGAGGAAAGGCTGGGAACTGGGATTGTTCAGCCTGGGAAAGAAAAGGCTCCAGGATGACTGAATTGTGGCCTTCCAGGACCTGAAGGAACTGACAGAAAAGATGGAGAGAGACTTTGGACAACGGCCTGGAGGGACAGGACACAAGGAATGGCTTCCCACTGCCAGAGGGCAGGGACAGATGCAATATTGGGAAGGAATTCCTGGCTGGGAGGGTGGGGAGGCCCTGGCACAGGTTGCCCAGAGAAACTGTGGCTGCCCCTGGATCCTTGGAAGTGTCCAAGGCCACGTAGGAGCAACCTGGTCTAGTGGAAGGTGTCCCTGCCCATGGAAGGGGGGATGGACTCCATGATCTTTAAGTTCCCTTCCCACCCAAACCATTCTGGGATTCTGTGGCTTTAAAAGCTGATTTTTTATTCCTCCTTTTGCAGCAGTGGGCTTCCAGGAAAACACATAAAATTCATCTTCCACCCCTGTTCCACAAGCTTTTCTTCATCTCTAACTGCTCGGGATCTAATAACAGCACAGCACTGAAGTTGTTTTTGCCTTTGTATTTTTGCTTTGTGGTGCTGCCTCCCCCCTCTGCATGATCTATATCTTAACAGCACCTCGCAGAACGCTGCTAATTCCATATTGTGGGATCATTATGAACCCCACAGGAATTAATGGTGCCTATAAATACAGTCCCATTGAAATCCTTGACACTGCACATTAACCTGGGAGCTGAGCCATAAAACGTGAGGCACATTAAAAGTCAGTGCTCTGCACCTTTGGTGCTTTCAAACAAGGCACTCTCAGTGCGATGGATGTGCTGCAAAAGGCTCCCCAAAATCCTGGGGGAGAGCAGGAGCTCTTTAACAACAAGGGAAAAGCATTTATATGGGAGGATTGGGTGGATATTAAACCCTTTGGTCCCACGGTTTTCGTGTATTTAGGAGAAACTGAGATATTTTGGTTCTCTGGTTTTTGCAAGTTCTGCAGCTGTTTATTTACCTCAGCCTTTTGAATTTTTACTCAAATATTTACTCTGGGGGGCTGTCACTGATCCTCGAGGTCAAACTCCAACCTGGTGTTCTGTGATTCAATGCCACGAATGTTTTTTTTTAAGGTTTCTTACAGTCTAAGTTTTGCCCCTAAATTAATAACAAACACAAGAGAAGGAAAACAACCTCATCTAGCAGAAGGGTGTCCCTGCCCGTGGCAGGAGCTTGGAATAGATGGACTTTAAAGGTCCCTTCCAACCCAAAACATTCTTTTCTTCTATGATTCTGAAAATCTTAAAGCCTTTTTTTTTTTAGCAGAATTTACCTCCCCTGTCCTATTCAGCCAATAATTTGCCCCGTGGGAAGATCCCAATGAGTTTAGGAACGTTGGCACTGTTTGAGCCTGGATGTGTTTGGGATAGATCTGTGGATATTCTTGTGGATATTCCCCTGGATATTAATACGTGCTGCAGAACTCATCCTTCCAAAGAGGTGATTTCCTCCTGCTTTCCCTGTTTTCCCTCTTTTGCTGCAAGAGCCAATAACCCCAACCCATTCCCACGTCCCTCCTGGTTTTACAGTGTCCTGGAATTCCACTTGGAATTTTAGTCTGTGTTGGGTTTTTTGCCTTCTGTTTTACAAAGTCTGTTGACTTGTGCTGTTCATTCCCTGCTTTTTTCCTCCTGTAGCCCCTTTCCTGGACTTGGATACCCTCACTTTTGGCCGGAGCCAGGGAGCTGCTCCTGCAGAAAAGGAGCTGGGAGAGGTCTCACGAACCTTTGCAGGGCTTTGTTTGTGCTGCTCTTGCTCATCACTGGAACACAGAAATTTGGAGGAAACACAAAATACAGCTTCCCTCCTTCCCCGTGGGATGAAATCTCCGGGAATGTTGTTTCCTGGGCTGCGTTTCTCTTTGTGTGGAGTGGAACACTTACTACATCTTTACGTGTAATTGGGTGAGGGGGGCACGTTCCCCGCTCCCTGGGGATCCTCCGTGCTCTCCCACCCTCCTGATGAAATTCCCAAGTGACACGTACTGCATTTGCATCCTTAATTACCGGCATTTATGTTAATTACACTCCTCCTTGCTGTCGCTCTTTAGAGCTCCAGCCCTGTCGAGCAGGAGCAAAAACGTCTGTTACAAAGATAGATCAGATGCAACCAAAACACTGCCATGAATATTCATCCCTTTCCACCCTGGAACAGTTTCTCTGCTTCCACTTGCACACCTCGCTCCTTTTGGGTTTGGGCAGCTAAATTTGGGGACGGGGTTGTCAGTCAAAACAGAGCCCTCTGCAGAATTCTTGTAGGAAATGATTTTTTTTTTGGGGGGGGGTCGGGGTCGTTTTCACAGCCAACATAAAAATTCCCAGGAATTTGCTCTGAGAGTTACCACTGGAGATGGGGATGGGATGGGTGAGTGGGGATTCCAGTGCTCCTGGAAACGTCCTTGAAGTAGTAGGGGACTATTTACTGTGGATACTGAGCCTTTGGCCCTCTTAGTCCAGATGCTGCCTGCAGGTTGTATCCATACTCTAAACGTGTTGTTGGGACAATTCCCTTGTATCTGGACACCTGGGATAGTGGAAAGTGCCTCTTCCCATGGCAGTGGGTTGGAACAAGATGGGCTTTAAGGTCCCTTTCAACCCAAACCATTCTGTGGTTCCATGATTTTGGTTCAGGGCTTGTTTTGATCCATTGCCTGGACACAGTGATCCCTCCTGGAGAGCACAGAAGGTCCTGAGGTTAATTCCAGATTGCTGCAAATAGAACTGACAGTGGCTCCCAAACCTCCCCTTGATCTGTCAGGGAGGAAATGGCCTTAAATACACATTCTGTGATGACTGAGGGTATTTATCACCTATTTTGAGCCTGGCTCTGTTCTGGGTCCTGTTCACTGACTGTGCTGTGGGGTCTCCCTCCTGAGCAACTCCTGAAGGCAGAACTGAACATTTTAGAAAAAACAATTTTATTATTAAATGGTTTCTTCTTTTAATGAGAATTAACCCTATTATTTAATCCTGAGGCCTTTATCACCTCACTGAGTCAGGGAGAGGTTTAGGTTGGATCTCAGGGAAAGGTTCTTCCCCCAGAGGGTGGTTGGGCACTGACCAGGCTCCCCAGGGCAGTGGGCATGGCCCCAAGGCTGCCAGAGCTCCAGGAGGGTTTGGACAACGCTCTGAGGGACAGGATGGGATTGTTGGGGTGTCCTGAGCAGGTCCAGGAGTTGGACTGGATGATCCTTGTGGCTCCCTTCCAACTCAGGGAGTTCTATGACTGTATTCCATGATTTATGAGCGAGCCCATCCTTGTCCCGGGGAGCCCCTAAACCTGCAGTGCTGCCAAGAGCCATTTAACTGTCTGTGGACTCCCAGCTCCTCCTTCTGCTTCCCACCCGGGCTTCTCATCTTTCCCATGGCAGCAGGAGAAGAGTCACTTGGATTGGGACAGATCCTGACACGTGCAGGGCATCCTATGGAGGTGGCTGCACATCCCAGCTTGGAGAAAGGCTCCAGTTTTGGGATGCAGACGGAGCTGGGATGTGATGTGGGTGCACACTGGAGGTAATTTGGGACCAGGCTGGTCCTGGCTGGAAGGAGCTGCTGGAGATATGGGGCTCCCACAGCTTCCCACAACACCTGGGCTGCTCAGTCACTCCGTGTGCTCCAGATCTTCCAAAATACTTCTCCTTTTCCTTCTTTTTTCTTTTTTTTTCCACCCCCTGCCGTGCCTTCCAAGTTGGTATTTATTTTAGCTGAAGTGAGCTTCTCCTCAAACAAATCCAAGCCACGGATGCTATAATTAGCAGGATATACTAATTTTTCTTCGAGCATAATTGGAAGGTTTTCACCATTTAGGGATAATACTAAAACTATCCTATTTTATGGCTCATTTGCCGGAAAATGCCTGAGAAGCTCAGAGCTTTATCAACCCTTATCAATGGGTAAAGAGTGTCAAAGCGGGGTGTTTTCTGCTATCTGGTGCTAAACCTTGCTGCTGCTGCTGTTAAATCCCTTAATTTTAGGAACTTGTGCTAATTGAAGAGTCTTCCCTGAGTGTTTGGTGATAACGAGCTGCTAAAGCCGCTCTGAAAACCCACACAAAGGCTCCCTGCAGGGGCTCAGCCTTTCCAGCTCTTCTGGAAGGGGGGGCTGGTTTTCGACCGGGGTGATTTTGGGTGGGTGGCCTGGATAGGTCTGCGATGCTGTTCCCAGCTCCAGGAGGTGGTTTAGCCCTAACTACAGCTGCGGTAATCCCAGGAAATGCCGGGAAATGCCCAAATTCAACACACGTGGTGGCTTCTCCCGGTGTAGCTTCTCCTCCTGTTGTTGAAGGCATAAAGGAACCTTCATCCCTCTTCTTCCTCCTCACTGGGCTGTTGGTGGTAGCCAAAATCCAGGAATGCTGGCCCAGTAGACACGGGGAAGGGTCTGGAGCAGCAGGAACAGCTGAGGGAGCTGGGGGGGCTCAGCCTGGAGAAAAGGAGGCTCAGGGGGGGATTTTCTGGCTCTGCAACCCCCTGACAGGAGGTTGTAGACAGATGAGAGGTGGTCTCATCTCCCAGGAACGGCCTCAGGTTGCACCATGGGAGGTTTAAGTTGGATATTAGGGAAAATATCCTCATGGAAAGGGCTGTCCAGGCCTGGCACAGGGTGGAGTCCCCATCCCTGGAGGGATTTCAAAGCCCTGTGGATGTGGCACTTGGGGACAGGGGGCAGTGGTGGCCTTGGCAGTGCTGGGGGATGGTTGGACTCCTTCTTAGAGGGCTTTTCCAACCTTAGTGATCCTGATTCTGTTGATGGGATGAAAGCAGCTCTTGGGGCAGGTTGATCTCAGTCCCCTGGGATCAGGTCTCGAAACAAGTCCTGAGGCTCTGTTTGCTTGGAAAGGTCTTTCATGGTGGGTGTTGCAGGGGTTTGAGCTGCTGGTTTTGATGCCAGAGGTGTTGCAGCTCTTGAAATGCTCCTGCAATTCCATGGGACAGCCCTGGATTTGCAGTGGATGCTCCTGGACCATCCTGAGAGCCGTGGTGGTCCTGCTGAGAGAACTGACTTCTGCAGGTTCTCTCTTTGCTGAAAACACATTTCTGGGTTTGGAAGTTTTTCCATGGGAAGAGATCAGAGTTGTATAAACTTTTAATCATTTTTTTGTTTGTTTGTTTGTTTTGTTTTTATTTTTTTTCATGCTTTTCTGTCTTCAGCAGAGATTTGTGAAGCGCTGTGGCCTTGGCAGAGATCAATAGATAGCCTGTTAAAGAAAGACTAAATTTGCTGTTTGGATGATTTCAAGGGAAAAAATAGAATTTGAAAGATTTAATTTAGTATTGAGCCACGTTTCATGACCAGGAGGGAGAGAAAACCCCCCATCTCAAATGAGGGATGAACCTTTTTTTTTTCCCTCTTAGATTGCCTGAAGGTTTTAATTAAAACCCGGAAGAATTATATTTGTACTGCTTAGAGAGAAACCTGAGATATTGGAGCAGAGGGTGGGAGGCTCCAGCTCCAGGTATCTGCTATTCCAAAAAACCAGGCAGACATTTTCCCTCTCTCCTATTCTTCCCTAGAAAGCTCTTCTAAACTTTTCCCTTTTGATCATTAGAAACTCTCCCAGTTTCCAGCCTGGATGTGTTTGTGACCGGTTTATCCTGAGATTTTCCCCTGGTTAACCTTGTCTTTGACCCCAAATAGTTGTTTTCCCCCCTCTTCCTTTGCTGGCTGCCCTTTGCAAGGATAAAGGGACCAAACTCTGAGGTTTCTCCTCCCTCCTTTGTGCTCCAGGATGTTTTGGATGAGTGGTCTGGATTGCACAACATTCCAGGGCAGTGCTTTTTATGCTGCTGGAATTCTCCCTCCCATTCCAGCTCTGAAAACATTTACCTTTAACCTGAGCTGCCTCCCACCTGTGTCCTGGTTCCTTTTGTAAGGTTTGGTCTTTAGGATGACTCCTTTAACCCCCCCCCCAGCCAAATTCTTTGGGTTTTCATGGTCTCTGACCTTGGATTGTCCTTGGCCTCTCTGGGAGGTACCTGGGAGACTTTCAGCCACCTGCAGGATCTCCCCCAAAATGAGCTGTTTTCTGTGGTGTATCCAACTGCAGAGGGTTTAGACACTGGATTCAGGATTTGTTCTCACTGGTTTAGGAGTACATTGCCTGTACCAACAACACAGGTTGAACATTGCCTGGTTGGGAGCTTTGGAAAATAAAAAGGGACTGGAGGACCCTCCAGCACCAAAATCTTGTCACAGATCACAAAAATCCACCTCTGCAAGGGGGTTAAATGATGCTCCAGCCCTCATGATGGCCCTTTTCATGGTCAAACCCCATCCTGAGTGAATTCCTTGACCTGTGCCTGTTTGTCAGCTCAGCAGGAGGAAAGTAAAGAACAAGGAGAGGAGCAATCCCGTTTTTACCTCTCTGGAAATAATGAAGCCAGAAACATTTTCTCCTTCTCAATGGCTTAAACTTACAGAAGTGAACAATAATTTTGCAGCCTCTGAGAGTGAAATGTGGGGCAAACAAACGGATCTTATCGACTTTTCTGGTTGGTGCAGCGCAGGGAACATTACTTAGAGCTCCACCATGCTAAACTCTAATCCCAGGAGATGTCTTTGTTGATGCATAAGCTGTGACCTAAAATATTGACTTTGTAAAGTAATTGAATCCCAGAATCATGTTTCAAATGAAAAGCACTTGACAAATGACTATGGGAAGGAGCTGAGCCCAAAGGCCTGAGCACGACTGTAATGGGATTTACTCCGCTTGACTCCCGTCAGACTCTCCGGAGAAGAGACCACGCCAGGCAGCCCTGCTCCAGGTTTGGGGTGAATTACAGGGCAAGAAGAGGTTAGTCTCAATTATTTTCACTTTTTTTTTTTTTTTCCACAGGAAGAAGAATAATAACTCCTAGTGGCCCTACAAGAGAGGTGGAAAGAGAGCACCGTGTTGTGCAGGAGGTGGGAGAGTGTTTTGGGACGTGGAAGGTCTTTGTGGGTGCTGAACTTGCTCTCTGATGAGGCTCGATTTGCTTTCGTCCATGGGTGTTAAGATCTGGTTTCTGCACCGAATCTGGGTTTCAGAGGAGCTCCTGGCTCCAGATCCCTGCTTTGCCTTCACGTGTGATGTGTTCATCCCATCCCACTGCTCAGAGCTGCTACTGGGAGAAATGGGAGGATCCAAACAGGGATGGGGGTGAGCGTTTCGGGACAGGGTGATGTGGTAGGTCTTCGTGGCTACTGAGCTTGCTCTCTGATGAGCCTTGATTTGCTTTCATCCCCGGGTGTTAATATCTACTTTCTGCACCAAATTTGAATTCCAGAGGAGCCCCTGGCTCCAAATCCCTGCTCTGTGTTGTGATGTGTTCATTCCACGTCATCCCGCTGCTGCTGGGAGGAAAAGGGAGGATCCAAATGGGGCAACGGTGCAAAGCCAAAGGACCACAGTGAGATTCTGGTATGGACCAGGTCTCACCCCTGAGCCCTTTCCCTGGAGCCTGGGAATAGCTGGGGCTGAGTGGGCTGCAGACGAGATGCTCTCGGTGAGAAACGACTTTGCAGCCAACGCTGGGGCCCAGCGACAGCTCCCTCCTTCCCCCGCTCTTCCAAACAAATTTCCCTCGTTAATTTAAGAGGGCATAATTATACCATTATTTCGAACGGCTCCGTTCAAACAAGCCTTATTTCTGACTCATAAATTGTTACCTTGCTCGTCCCACAACGACTGTTTTCCTCGGGAGCGCGTTAACCTCGCCGCTTTCTTTCCTCCGCCGCTTTGCATAATGTTATAATAAGCATTTAAATAACAGTAAAGGTTCCATCAGTTCTTGCTTTCATGTCTCGCTGTCTCCATGGCAACTGGCAGTACTTCCCTGTCTATTTTACCTTTTTTTTTTTTGGATTGGAGTCCCTCAGTCCGGTCACTCGAAGATTGAGTTGGACTCTCCGCTCGTTTGCCCACAGCGCCGAGGTTGGTTTTGCTGCCTTGCTGTGATGATTATTTTCCCTGTTGGCTCGTGGCGAGGCCACTTTGAGCTCGGGAGATGGAAATGTAGCTTTCAATTTGTGCAATGTGCTGGAGGACGGTGAAATATGCAGCAGTAATTACTGGGATTCGGGCTTTCGGGCTGAAATCGGGATGGGTTTAGTTGAGTTCAACTAAACTTTGCTTTGCAGAACGTTCTCGTTCCGTGCCCCCAATTTAGGGGCACGAAACCTCTTGCAGAAAATAAGTTTGGTGGTATTTTCGTCAAGGCACTTGTTTAAAATGAACTTTAATACCCTATTTCACCGTTAAAAATATGAATAATGGTCTTACAGTGTCCTAACTCGGGATTTACACGGATCTGACAGCCCTGGACCAGGGGCTGGGGAAGCAAGCAGCAAATCTTCATGCAAATTGCTAAAATGAACCCGGGAAGGACTAATTCAATGGGACTGTGTGCCACTGGCACGGGCTTCCAGCTTGTCTGGGGACATAATCTTTCCTGGCAAAGCGGGAGCGAACAGAAGGTAGCGGCGGAGGCTCGCCGTTCGTGCCAATCTGCATTTCCATCTGGAAGGAGGTGCTCTTGATGGGGATGAAATGGCAAACGAAAGAATTCCAGAGAGGCTGCTCATTTCCCCTTTCCCCCCTCCCCCCAAATAGAACACGCTGCCGTGCTGCCGCTCGGGAGGGAAGAGGCACAGATGGAGCACGAGGCAGAACAAAACCCTGAACAAACAGGACAACAAAAGCTGCTGGCATTTCGCTGCTCTTTATTGCTCAGGCTGCTCAGAAATGTGCCACTGGAGCCTTATGGCGACTCACAGAATCATGGAATCATGGAATGGCTTGGGTTGGAAGGGATCATTAAGCTCAGCTCATCTCACCCCCTGCCATGGGCAGGGACACCTTCCACTAGCCCAGGTTGCTCCAAGTGTCATCCAACCTGGCCTTGGACACTTCCAGGGATCCAGGGGCAGCCACAGCTTCTCTGGGCAACCTGTGCCAGGGCCTCCCCACCATCACAGCCAAGAATTCTTTCCCAATATCCCACCTAAATCTTGACACTTGATTTTACCCTGGACTCGTGGGAGTAGGTCTGAGTGTCTGAGGAAGGATTTCTGGAGACTTTCTGGGTTTAGATCCCTGTGTGGCAGAAACAGGAGGGCAGATGATCTGTGGGAAGCCCAGTGCTTCAGATTGACTCCATCCCACCACAAATCCATGCTGTGTGGCCTTTTTGGGGGGCAGAAACAGTGAAAAGCAGCTGCCTCGTTTCATTTGCACTTTGCAAATGGGCTCGTGAAGAGTTTATTTGCCTGGATTTTGGGAGAGGTCTCTGTATGCACCAATACAGGGAAGGCTGCAGTAGGGGTACCCTGTGCTGTAGGAAGAGGGGAAATTTGGGATTTCCTCATTTATTAGACCTCTGTGTCAGAAATGTTGACAATATTGGATCAAGGAAAAGAAACAGTCCCACCAGAGTAGAAGAAAAGGACAAAAAAATTCATTGGAGCAGCTACAGCTGAGTGAATCCATTCAGGTTTCTGACCCTTTTCCACAGGAAATCACAAGAAATGAGAAACTATTGTCTGGTGTTTTTATTCTCATGGTGCCGGGGGCTTGTTTGGAGACAGTTGTGCTATTTGGGAAATGCATTTTTATGTTGAAAGGAGGTTTTGAAGAGCCCTCAGAGTCCTGGGAAACCCCTGGCTGGACTGTCATGACCTGATGGAGGAAAAGGATCTGTTGGTGAGGCTGAAACCAATGAAACTGCCAAGAAAATCTGTTCTCATCAAGGACCACCGAGGAGGAAAATGCCTGGATCAGTCAGCACTCATCACTTTGTTTCTCTGCTAAAATCAGAGTCATTGATTTGGCTGAATATGAACCCTTAGAAACGTTTTTCAAAGCAAATTTAGGAGGAACTGTGCAGTTGTCTTGGTCACAAGGAGGAGGGGGCACGTTCTGAGAGCAGCTCCTGGCTGTGCCAGAGAGCACTTGTCTGCAAAGAATTGTGCAGCTTTAGCAGAGGATGGACTGTCTGGGGGCTGGGATGAGCATCCCAAGAATCTGTATGGGATTTAACCCCTTCTGGGTTAACACAGACACAGGGAGCCTACAGGAGAGCTGGAGAGGGACTTGGGACAAGGGATGGAGGGACAGGACACAGGGAATGGCTTCCCACTGCCAGAGAGCAGTCGGATATTGGGAAGGAATTCTTGGCTGTGAGGGTGGTGAGGCCCTGGCACAGGTTGTCCAGAGAAGCTGTGGCTGCCCCTGGATCCCTGGAATTGTCCAAGGCCAGGTTGGAGCAACCTGGGCTGGTGGAAGGTGTCCCTGCCCATGACAGGGGGGTAGAACAAGCTTCAAGTTCCCTTCCAACCCAAACCATTCTATGATTCCCTCACCCAACAGCAGCACAAACAGAGCAAAAAGACTACTATAACTGTATTTTTAAAGCTTTCTCTCTCTCTCTCTTTTTATTCTGCAGGAAGCTGGTGCACGAATTCCCGGGATCTGTGCTGTACATCCGTCTGAACGCCCCTGCAAAGTCGAGACGCTTGAAAAAACCTTGCAGTTGCTCATATCTGCTGTGATATTTGGGAGGGGGAGGGGGAAAAAAAGGCAGGATGTGTCTTCAGTTCCTTTCCTTTTCATTTCTCCATCCCCAAGTGGCACCTCTTGCATGTCAGTGCCTATAAAGCCCTGAGTGAAGCGCTGCTGGAGGGACGCCAGGAGACTTCCCACGCTCGTCATTAGCGCCCGTGCCTCGTCTGAAGGAAGGAAGGATGGTGTCTGCCAGCCTGCTTTGTGCCTCCTCTTGCAGGAATCCCATTTCCTGGCAGGGAGGTGGAAATCAAAGCCCGGGCTGAGCTAATGGAGACGGACACTCCAGCTCGGGTGCATCTGTGGCTCCCCGAGACAGACTCGCCGCGTCTGGTTGGCTCGTCCCAAGCCGACGGAGCAGCTCCCCTGGAACACGCTCCCGGTGCTTTGCCGTAAACGGGCCAGTCGTGTTTAATATGTGCAACTGTGATTGCATCATTTATTAAATCAAATGGCCTCATGTGTTTTTCCCATCAGTGAGGCACAGCCAGCTCTGTTGTTCCAGCTCGCTCGCGGGTTTAAAATTAAGCCCAAAGGTGGTTTGGGTCCGACCTAAAGCCTGGGGATCCTTTTCCCTGGGGAGACTGTTTCAGTGCCCGACCACCCCCTGGAGGAAGAAGGTTTTCCTCCACTGGTGAGAGCAGAGATGAGCCCCTGGCCCTCCACTGCCCTTCCTGAGGGAGATGGAGACCACCACGAGGTCTCCCCTCAGCCTCTTCTTCTCCAGGCTGAGCAAACCAAGTGACCCTCTTGCTGCAGTGTCCATGGCTGGACAGGCAGTTTCCTGCTCTGTCACTTCCTGGGGAGTATTTTCCTTTTTTTTTTTTTTCTTATAAATCCTGTGTATAAATTAATTTCTGTGAGGTACCTGCTCCCTTTTTTAGCGAATCAGAGAGGGCAGAGGGAGCTGTGAGATGAGTCTTTGGGCAGTGCCCATATCACTGTCTGTGCTGATCCATCGTGTCCTGTGCTGCTGAATCCCTCAGCAGTTTGCAGAACACTTGGTGTATTTTTAGTGCCTGAATGTTCTCCCTGATTTGTCTGGGACCTGGAAAACTTCCTATTTTTCTTCCCCCAGAGGCTGGTTGGGCACTGCCCAGGCTCCCCAGGGCAGTGGGCACAGCCCCAAGGCTGCCAGAGCTCCAGGAGGGTTTGGACAACGCTCTGAGGGACAGGGGGGGATTGTTGGGGTGTCTGTGCAGGACCAGGAGTGGGACTGGGTTATCCCTGTGGCTCCTTTCCAACTCTGGGAATTCTTTTCCTTCTTGGGAGCTGCAAATAGTTTCCCATCCTGGTTTTTCATCTGTTTGGGTGAGGTTTGCAGAGGGGAGGTCTGTGAGGATAACTGCTGTCATCCAATAAATTCAATTGGTTTTTAAATGAAATTAAAGGGAAGGGAGAGACTCTGCAGCCTTAAATTTGCAGGGAGGGAGGGCAGGCACGTGCCTGCCCAGCACTGATGGATTTGGGAAATGGCCACGTGGAAGATGAGGATGAGCAGCAGCCACAGAAGCTGGCTGGGTTGAACTCATGGAACTGAGAGATCCCAGAGAGGTGGGATGGGATGGAAGAGATGCAGAAAACCGGAAAACCCCCAGCCAGAAAAGATGGTTGTGGGATGGACTCCTCAGCACTGGAATCTGCCCTGTAAACAAAGCACCATGTGGAGGCAGAAAAGCCCCCATTCCCATGGGGGCACAGCCCCACCAGAGGGGCAACATTTGGCCAAGGTTTGATTTCCAACTCATGGAAAACCAGATGGAAAAATACCAGTAAAACACACCTTTGCATAAAGAGCTACACCCTGCAAGCAGATGACTTTGACTGGCTTAGTCACACATGCTCCAGATCCCATGGAAAAGCACATGGAGACCCACCAAACCCTTGGGTGACACCTGAGCACCAGGGTCATGTCATGTTGGCACAAATCTACAAGATTTTGGGCAGTTGTTTCAGTGCCTTCAGATGGGCCAAATGCCCATCCATGCCCTGCCTCCCTCCCTCCCTGGTGACCACAGGTCAGGTTTGTTATTCCTGGGAATGCCCAAAATTCACCTTTCTCTTGTGCAGCAGCAGGTGAAGCCTCCTCTGGAGTGACAAAGGAAAAACCAGCAGGAGATGCTTGAGGCTGGGAAAACTGAGCTGGGAAAAAATGAGCTGCTCCTGAAATTCAGAGCCAGGCTGAGGAACAAGGGAGGGGAGTCCCAGGGTGGGAGACCCAGCCATGACCTGTGTCTGTGAGTGATGGTTTGGAGGTGACAGCTGAAGCCCAGGGGTGGGTACAGGTCAGGAACTGCAAATCCCAGCTGGACTGAGGCAAGTGGATGTGTCCTTCCCAGTGGAGATCAGCTGGCAGCAGGAGATGTGAGGAGGAGGATGACAGCAGGAAAACTATGGGATGGGCTTCAGCTAGAGGGAGGGAAGGAGGGGGCTGAGCACCTGGAGTGGGTTTGGAGGATCCAGGCTGGGAGTGGCTGGAGGGAGGGTCAGAGATTGGCTTCACTTTCTCTGAGGGCTCTGGAGGAGCCTGAGGAAGTGCCCGACACGAGTGTGAGACCTGACCCTACCCCGGGCAGGAGGACACGATGATCCTGGGGAGATGGAGCATCAGACAGGTAGAGGAAGCCTGGAAGGGGCAGGTGAGCCTGGGAGCCAGCCCTGGGAATGTGGGGATGGTGTCCTTCCACACTGGTGCTCTAGGGTGGGATCCAGGTGGGAATTGCACTGACCAGAGCTCTCAGCTTTTATTGGGATAGAGGCAGAGGCTGAGCTGTGCCAGGGAAAACTGTTGGAAGTAGAGGAAGATGCTGGATCCTGTGGGAATAACCATTGGACAGAGTCACCTGGAAAAGTCCCGGAGAGCTCCTGGTTGTGGAATGAACTAAACAGCCTCAGTTTGACCCGAAACACTGAATTTCCAAGGAGAACTCTGATGGGACGAGCCCTTGGAAGGTGCTGCTGTGCTGAGCACGTGAAGATGTAAAAGAGGATGAGATCACTTTGCTATTTTTAGTTCATGTTGGCTGAAAAGCCAAGTTTTCAGAGGAAAGCTTTGGACGGGAGAAACACCTTTTGCTTGATAAAAAAAAACTTTTGACCTTTTTTTCTGTGAGGGAGGGAACAAAACTGGGAGAAATGAGTGACACTAGTCACAGTAGAATAAAATTAAACCACAACTTCATGAAAACATCTTCCCATTTGTTCCTGTTATCTTTGGTGTCTGCATTTGGATTTCTTTTTTTTTTTTTGTTTGCTTGGTTTGTTGGGGGGAAGAAAAAGCCCCTTCCTGACAGGTGCTGTGAGTGGCACCACTTCTCTCCTCACAGAGTTGCTGCTGCCTTTTCTGGGAAGTTGGAGCTTTCCCTCATGGAGCTTTTTTTATCCTTTTCATCACGTTCTTCTCTGCAGGGCTCTGGGTCTCCCCCCCACACTGCTCACATAATATAAGTGATAAACACTTGATGCACCCCTGGGAAACAGTCGAGGGCTCAATTACCCCCCTGGAGTTGTGTATCTGAAGGGAGCTGCACCCTCAAAACACCTAAATTTAGAGGTTTGGTGGAGGAGAACAAGCCTGTGAAGAGGTTTGAGCAGTGCTCAAGGAACTGAGGAGGACAGAAAGCTGTGGATGAGCTGGGAGGTCTCTGAAAGGAGGGCCTGGATCCTCCTGCAGAAGTTGGCAGATGGTGGAGCTGAGCTGAGGGCAGGGAATTTGTTTTCCTGGTGATGCTTCTGCCTGACTGCAGGTGGTTCAGGGATTACTCCTTCCCTGAAATTTGAAACCTTTATCCCACAGGCTCCCTCTTGGCAGAGTTTTAATTCTATTGAGTTACCTGTTTCTGCGAGGGAGCGAGGGGGTTGTGCAAAAATGCTGATGGGAAAATTAATTCCTTTTTTTTTTTTTTTTTAGTTTTTAATAAAAAGCAAATTAGAGCTGTAGGATCATTTAAATAAGCTTACAAGTTTGCTGATCAGCAAATCAAGCTTGTTAGTGCTTGTGTGCACGAGTTGCATCTGCACACACACGCACTAACAAGCTTCATTTGCTGATCTGCTGATCCACACGGCGCCTGTGCCGGATAAATTAGGGGAATGGAATCATTAAAATAGACTTGTCATTCTTCTGCTGGCGCTTTCATTAATAAAATAAAGGCTCAGATGGAGAGGAATGGTGAGCTTGGATCCCTCTGTAGGTTTGCAAAGCGGCAAAGATGCAAATAATTAGTCCAAGTTTAGCCTGCGAGCCTCGCTGCGGGCAACCCTGTGCTGTGCAGAATTCTGGATGTCGAGTCCTTGAAGGGGAAAGAAAACTGCTTTTTACTGCTGTTCCAGGAGGGTTCGCTTTTGACCTCTGCCTTGTGCTCACCGACCTTGTGACAGGAGGCTGTGGCGGCCCCCGAGTTGTTTCATTAATCACCTCCAGCACAATTTGTGTGAAAAAAGGAAAAAAAAAAGCTGAGATCAGTGCTGTGGCTGGAGGTGTCCACCCCCTCTGGGCTGTGTCCTTTGATGTTTAAAGCATCGTCTGATGGCCCTGACTGTCCTTGGAGCTGTGGCTTCAGGAGCCCCGTGCTCAGGGAACGGTGGAGAATCCTAATGTGGGATCTGCTCCCAGATCCAGGAAGGTGTTTTGGGTGGAAAGAAGCTCTGTTATAAACTGCAAATCCAGGTTTGCAGCCCCCTCAGAGGAGCCTGATGAGGGGCAGGTCTGGGCTGGGGTTGGTGGGGGTCTTCTCAGGGGGTTCAGACCTGCCACATTCAGCTCCTTGACCCCACGTTCCCATCAGGACAGGATGGAAGGCCCCATGAGCCCAGGACTGCATTATCTGGGGAGATAATGGAATAATGCAATAATGGAATAATGACAAAATGTCAGGACTGAATTATCTGGGGGTGATCTGCTTTCCTTGGAGTGGTCACTCATGTCTAATCCTCAGTGACTTTCCTTACAGTCCACCTGCAGTTTGGCTCCAAACTTGGACTCAGGTAGAGGAAGGATTTTCCCTCTGGCTTTCATGAGTTCCATGGAAACGCCCTCTGGCAGTGGAGCCAATCCTCTCTTATTAGTGTCTTAATTTTTACTGGCATTACTTTAAATCTTCCTGAAATTTAGCCTGGAAATGAACTTTGGAGGTGAAGTCCCAGGACAAGGACTCTCTGGGAGAAGTAGGCAGGTTACTGCAGTCCTTAAAACCTGGTTGACCTTTCCATTTGGAGATGAGTTGGTATCAAGGGCTGGGAAACTCCTCCTGGAATCTTGTGCTGAATCCAGCAAGCTGATTAACCTGTTCTTTACTTAAATTGAATTATAGTTTATTCCTAGACCGTGTATTTTGCACAATGAAGAAGCCTCCCAGTTTTTGATGGAGATGGAAATGATTTTCTCTGCTTTGGAGCTTGTTTTTAGACTCAAGTTACAGCAGCTGCTGTTCAGCAAATTCCTGAAGAAGTTTAACTTTATGTTTTTTATAGGTGCTCAAGTAATTTCCCTGATTGTGCCTGAGGAAATGGTGAATTCAGGGTCTTCAGGCAATGCCACCATCCAGCCACCAGGACTGTAATTGTGCTGCTTTTTCCTTGAGAGTGGTGCTAAAAAACCATATAATTTTCATTTCCGTGCAGCAAAAGAGATGGACCTTTTGCAGTTATGTTGAACTTCACAGGGAATGTTCCAGCAGGAAATTTTGGGCTTATGCACGTATGAAATAGCTGGTTAGAAGGGTAGTCCTGTCCCTCAGCTCTGCTAAGTGACATTTTTAAGCTGCATTGCCACAAGCCTGGATTGTAGGGTCGCTGCCTTGCCTTGATGAGGGCACTTCACATCTGTCTCAGGATGAAATAACCTCTCCTTGTCAAACACTGTGGTGTTTTAGAGAGTTTAGCTCTTTTGAAGGTGTTGGCTGGAGGGCTGGAACCTCCTGGGTTTTGTGAGATCTCCGTCGCTCCAGCCTCGCTCCGTGGTGTGGGATCCCTGCAGACCTTCCCTGATCCCACCCTCTATTCCACGTGGGGCCTCATGGATGAGGACTGGGAGTAAGTCTGTCCCCACCCTTGCCTTGTGTCCCTCTGCTTGCAGGATCCAGGTTTCCACGTTTGGACTCTGATCCCGTTGGCATCAAAATGAACACTGAATTATCCAGAGGCAGATCCCCCTCTTTGCTTTCATTACTGAGGCTGCATTTACCCTTAGCCCCTCAGGGATTTAATTGCATCAGTCTCAGCTCTTTCTGCTGAGTAAAACACCCCATTTCTTCCGTGCCTTCCTCTGCTAAAAGGTCTCTCTGAGTCTGACAGCAGCGGGAGCAATTTGTCACTATTTGGCCCAGATAAGCATCTTTTTTCCCCCCCCCAATCTGAGCATATTTTCCCTAAACATTTGCTTTTCCTCCTAATTTCAAAGTGAACACTGCTCAGGGTTTTTCTTGCTTGGTTCTGAGCACAGGAGGACGAGTGCTGAGGATTATTAAGGATGTTGGATGGAGCAGCAGAGCAGTGCCTGACTTGCATTTTCAGCCCTGCTCCGAACAGGGAATGTCTTCTGGGATGAAAGTTCTGTTTACAGTCAGCTGCTAATTAGTGGGAGCAGAGTAATTATGTAACTGATGAAACAGGACTGCGGTTTTTGCTTTGGAGGCTTTTTGCACTGTAAGCACAGAGCTCCAAAAACTCCCCAGACAAGAAGTGTAGTTTTATTCCACTTAAATTCATCGACTCATAGAATCGCTCAACGGTTTGGGTTGGAAGGGACCTTAAAGATTATTCAACTCCCACCCCCTGCCATGGGCAAGGACACCTTGCACCAGCCCAGGTTGCTCCAAGCCCCATCCAAGCTGGCCTTGGTTGTTTTGGTGTGGTGGATTGTGTGCATAAGGGGCTTGGAGGAAGATTTGGGAAGCAGGGAGGATTATCAGCTGAAGGTTTGGGATGCTGGTAGGATTATCAGCTGAAGGTTTGGGTCTGAGCACTTGGGGGGAGCATAGGAGGGACTGGGAGCCCTGGAGCAGCTCCATCCACCTCTGCAGTGTCTCTCCTCCTGAAGATGGATGTCCCCATGGCATTATCTCTATTCCAAGCCTCCAAGTCCCTCCTGAACTATCACTTTCCACAGCTGTTTTTGCAGCTTTCCTGCTGATTCCAAATGAGCTCCCTTGGCTCTGGGGAGATTGTTGTGCTGGGAGGGTTCCTTTGTGGATTCCCTTCAGCCAGGGATCTTGTACTTGGACCTGAGGGAACAAGGATGGAGAGGAAGGCAGTGGGATGGCCTTTGTGTGCTCCATGGACACGTTTTGATGCCTGTGAGAGGGAAAAGTTCAGCCTCCTCCTTTAAGGTTTTCATCCAGCACGTCCTTCCCTGTCAGCTCCATCCTCCCAGTGCCTGCAGATAACTGGGAAGCCACATCAGCTCCAGCCCTCGTGCCTTGCCTTTCTGTTCTAATGCATTTTTGTGTTTGTTCCAGGCCTGGGTGGAGCTCTGGGTATCACTGGGACGTGGCACAGCTCTGATAACTGGGAACCACCCGGGCTGCTTTCTGTGGTCACGGGATGAGGGTGCCCTGTGTGTCTGTGGAGTTCCCAAGGAGTGGAAATCAAGATTTGCTTTGTCTCCTTGCTGGCTGGGAATGCTGCTCCTCCTGGCACACTTTATGCTCCTCATAAATCCAACCCCCACGAGGTGGCCTTTGCTTCAGCTCAGCCAAGAGTCCTCCAGCTGTGGCAGCCCTTCTCCTGCAGCCTTTAACAGCTTTTTGGCTTTTTCAGCTGTAACAGGCACCACTAAATCATTTTCCAGTCGGCTCCACGCAGCAGTACCTGAGAAACCACGGTTATTTCCTGTCCTAAATATAGGGAACATCTGTGTGTGCGTCTGCAGGGCTCTGTTGATAAATATTGACTTTTTAATGGGCATGTTGGGACACAGCAGGGCTCGGTGCTGCCCTGAATGCTCGGGTTGTGGAGTCGCTGTCGCGGCCTCTGAAACGATGCAGGAGGGAGCTGGCTGAGACAGTAACTCAGGCTGTGCACACCTGAGGACAAAATATGGAAAGGCTCAAAGAGCCAAGCCAGTAATGAGAACTGGGGTTTTTATTTCTCTGCAGAAGGTTTTGTAAAAGTGGCTCTCTCGGGGTGAAAGGGGGGATGCTCCAGAGCGTTCATTGGGAGTAGACAGGGACAGAGGCTTGGGATTCCTCCAGCCTTGGGAGTCTGTAAATGTTGGATTCTGGTGCAGGGACTGTGGGATGATTGCAAAGGGCTTGGAGCAACCTGGTCTAGTGGAAGGTGTCCCTGCCCACGGCAGGGGGTGGAACGAGATGGCCCTTAAGGTCCCTCCCAACCCAAACCATCCTGGGATTGTGGGATTCTATGAAATCCCAGCCTTTACTAATTCATGGTGCGCTGGTGCAGGGAGGGGCTGGGAAGACTGAATTAATCTCCTGCTGAGAGGACAAACTCTGCTTCCTGAGGGCATTTTTGGGGCAATCTGCCTGGATCTCCAGTGGTTGTGCCCCGAGGTCTTCCAGTCCTGGAAGTGGAGGGGTGGAGGGGTGGGGGATGGACCGTCCTGTGATCGCTTTAAACGTCCTGTGACTGCTCCAAACGTCGTGTCTTTGTGGTGGAAATGTGAAAAGCCCCAAAGTCTCTGCAGCCACGTGTGCAGGAGAAGTTTCTGGGTGAGGACTCGCCCCGGTGATGTAACAGCTGCAGTTTGTTCCAACCCCGAGCGTTACAAACGGGGGCCGAGATGTAACTCTAATTCCAAAAAAAGCCTTAGAGGCTCCCGGTAACAAACAGAGCTTTTTTAGCGCCGGGTTATTGATGCAAAACAGTTTAGCAAACTGGGTTGCTGAAGTGCAAATGCCATGTTTTATTCATGAGCCGCTTTCTTTCCAACAAATCACTGCTCTCCGTGGCGTAATGTTCCCGGCTCCTGGAAGCCCCACTCTTTGGGAAGCTCTTTGGAGCTGGAGTTGCAGACTCATCCGTCAGGGGCCAGCGGTCGGTTATGTTGTTGTCTTCCAAATGGAGTTCATAATGGGCAAAGAGGTTTAATTAATGCTCCAGAGTAATGTGTCTGTTTATAAAGAAATAATGTCCTATAAAATTAGGCAATGCCTGGTGAAATGTATCTCCTAATGGCCGGGCTGGCGTTTTAAGTGATCACTAAATCACTGGAATATTAAGACCTTCTTGAACAAGGATAATAAAGCAAGAGATTTGGAAATGGTGGATACCAGTACTTACAATTATCCGCCAAATAAAACATTTTTAGAGTGATCACAGAGTTAATCACCTCACGGGGCAGACAGGTGATGGGGGCAGTGGAATATGTGGCGTTATGGCCTGCAGATGCAGGAATTTCAAATGGATCCTTTAAGGCCAGAGCCAACAGGGAGAAAATATAAACTTTTTCTGAACTCTTTATCTATTCTTTTGATGAATAAATGCAAGCAGCCATCGTTATATAGAAAAGCTCATGATCAAAAATGTGATAGATCAAGAATATTCCCCAGACAGAGCTAAAGTAGCTGCATGGCAGAATAGAGTGATGATCTATGAATATTGTTTTCAAACCCCTGCTTTAAATATTTGGAAGTATTCTCGATTGCTTCCATATTTTTAAATGCAAGTCAGGCAAAAATACTGAATTACTCCTTTACAACTTCAATAAAATGAGGGTTTTCAGCCCTTCTGCCGTTCTGCTCAGTGATGGGGAGGATGCAGGAGGAGACTCTCAGGTCTCCTCTGCGAGAAGTTTTTGGCAGTTTTGAAGGTAAAACGAGATTTTAATGAACTGAACGAGATCCAAATGATGGGGCTGCTTTTCAAGTTAAATATACAGAAACTAATGGTCTGGAGGGGACACAAACTGTTTGCAGAAGAGCTCACACAGATTTTTTTTTTTTGTCCCAGGATGGGAAGTTATCCTAACAGCTTTTAAAGGGTGTGTAATAGGATTGGGGAAAAGGGTGTCCCAGGTGTTTGGAGACTCTTTGGAGGTGAAATCATCAGTGTGGATCTGCCCCCTTTATCAGCACAAGTCCATAAACAGCCCACAATGTCATTTAATTCACGAAGGGGAATTTTCTTACAGGTGTTGGGATTTTCTGGCTTAAAGGAGAGGCATCAGGAGGCACTCCAAAGAATTTTTTAAAAAATAATTCAACCACAGAAAAGAAGAAAATATGCCTGTGTAAGATATTTTGCAACAACTGAAATGATGGCTGAGTTTGATGAATGAAGGGTGAGCTCTTGGTTAAGAATTCAGGGAAGTTAAATGTCTCTGAAGGTGAAAAATGGATCACACAATCTCACACGCTGCTTTTATTGCTCGGTGCTTCATCATTTCTCCCCGAAAAGATGAGCAAAATGTCAAAGCAACTCCTCATAAAACGGATGGAGAGATGATGGGATGAATCCCAGCTCAGGGTGTGGGGATGGTGATTCCAGAGCCAACGAAGCTTTGCCTGGGAGAGATCAAAAAAACCCCAAAATCAACCAACCAAAAACCCAACAAAATCAAATGGAAGAAAAAAAAAGGAAGAAAAAAAAAGAAAAGAGGGGAAAAAAGGAAAGAAAAAAAAAAGGAAAGAAAAAAAGAAAGGAAATTAAAAAGAAGAAAAAGGGAATGATGATTAAGAATAAAGAAAACTCGAGCCAGGCATCCTGGCTGGGATGCATTGGAAAAACAACCATTTCTTCTGGAATATCTTCCCTGTTTTGTACTGAAGTGTTTCATGTTGGAAATGGCACATGGTGGGATTTTTGGAGTGTCCTGTGCAGGGCCAGCAGTTGGACTCAGTGGTCCCTGTGGGTCCCTTCCAGCTCAGGATGTTCCATGATTTTATGAATCGATACAGGGACATTTTAGGAGCAGCTGTGTTTGTTTGCCGAGTCTTAATTTGGTCTAATTTTATGGGATAAAAATTGATTTAAAAAATAACTTCCTCCATCAGTTACCACTTGGAAACCTTTCCAAAAAGCAGGAAAATGCACCTTCAAAATCTCTGTTCTTGAAGGTTGAAAATCTAGCGAGAAACAACATTTTTTTTCCCGAAAGAGAAGCTCAAGAAAAACTATTTTAGACTTCTTGGGACCAAACCTGGTGACTGTTGAGCCCCCTGAGTTTGGAGATGTGAACTGGCCCGTCTCTCACCCCAATTTATGGCAGAATAAGCCAAGTTAAAATAGCAGCTGACCCTTGGAAGCTGCAGAAAAGCCCCTTCAGGTGAGAGGAGGTGATTTATTCTGATTAGTGCTGACTGCTTGTCAAACCCCAGCCTAACTATTCCCCATCTTCTGCCCCACAGGGTCAGAGAGCTCAACTTACACTCCCCCTGGATCCTTCTGAAATGACTTAACTAACCAAGAGGGAGGATGAGGAGCTGTTTGTAGGAACAGGGACTGGAAGAAGATCTTTTTTGTGGGTAATTTGCAGCTGGATTTGTTTTTTCTTGACCTTTCTGCTCCCCATTATTAAGGGCAAAGAAGCTCCCCCCTGCTCATTTAATTCCAGAGAAAGGTGCCAGGTGATGTTGGGAACACTCTGGGCTGTATTTTCTGTGCAAACAAACAGGATTTGTGAGGAATATTTCGGATCTTTGACCTTTTGCACTTGGCTGTTAGAGGAGAGGGGAGCTGTGCCCTGTGGGTTCCCAGGGAAAAAACCCACTGGGGTTGGAATCTTCTCATCATGGATGGGCAAAGGATGGTGCTCCTGACACCTGTGAAGGGAGATATATTTTTAATCATATTTTTTTTACCCTTTTCAGGAGGAGAGACATTCCCTGGACCTGCAAACCTTGATGGGGAAGCTCCCAGGGCTGGGCCAAGCCCCCCAAAATCTCTGCAGATCTTGCTCCCAAAAAAGGTAAATTCCCGGGAGGTCACTTAGCAAGGGAGGAAGGTTTTCATCTTTTCCTTATCAAAGCTGGAATTTTATTCAGCTCTGAAAGCAGGAAAACTTTCCTTCCTGACCTCTCCTGCACCCAGGAAGGGAATCCTGATGGAGCTGTGAACAGGAACCTTCCCAGGGAAGAGATCAGACATAATGATGTCATGTGGCAATTAGAGAACTTGATTCCCAAGGAGTTTTGCTCCAAATATTTCCTTTCTGGAACAAAAGGGAGTGAAAGCATAATTTTCTGAGCATTCTAAACTCCATGAACCCCTTTGCTTTGGGAGCACCAAACCACTTTATTTCAAACTCGATTTTTATTTTCCTAGGGAAGGCATTCAGCTTTTAACAAAATGGTTTTGTGGGACAAATCAGATCATCTCAGAAACGGCTGAATGGGGCACATCAAAGTTATTGAAGTGCTTTTGCCTAAATAAAATATTACTGACATTAAGTGAGGTCTTGAGAGCGTTCAGACTCGGATGAAAACGCTCCCTGTTCGACACCAGCTCTTTGAAAAATTTCCAGGCAGAGATAATTTGAGTGACAAGTGCATTTTTTTCCTGATTTGTTTTTGTGTCTCAGCCCTTTCGCTGCTGTCGAGGGGAGCATCTGAAGTGCTTCAGTCTGCATTAAAATCATGGAATCCTGGAATGCCATGGGCAGGGACACCTTCTGCTGTCCCAGGTTGCTCCAACCCGGCCTTGGACACTCCCAGGGATTCAGGGGCAGCCACAGCTTCTCTGGGAATTCTATTCCAGGGCCTCCCCACCCTCCCAGCCGGGAATTCCTTCCCAATTTCTCATCTAAATCTTCCCTCTTTTAGTTTAAAAAGTTCTCTCTGTGTGTCTGCTCAGCAGGAGACCTTTTCTGCTCCGCCAGGCACCGGGATGGCTCCTGTCCTGGAGAGCCACAGCCCCGTGAAAATGCCCTTTTCCTTCCTCCAAAAACCACAGATGTCTCTCAAAGCTGGGAAATCTGTCACACTTGGGCTTAAATCTCCTTTTTCCAGCACCTCATCCTGCAAAATCCAAACCTTCTGTCTCGTTTCACCAAAAGCAACTTCTGTCCTGCTGCCCCAAAAGGTGACACCTCCACCCCTCCAATTTAATTTGCAGATTTATTCTTTTTTTCTTATGAAACTCTGAGAACAAAGAAATACTAAATTCTACCCTCACCCTCTTTAAGCTAAAATTAATTTGTGTTTTCTCTTTCTTTTTGTGTTTGGGGAGAGGAAAGATGCTCCACCTTCAGCATTTCTCAGTTCCTCCTGCTCCTGCCCCAGCACCTCCCATGGGGGTAAGTGGAAAAAAACCCCAAATCCTGAATTTAAAATCCCACAAAACTTTCCAACAACAAATGTTCTTCTAGGAAATGAATTGGAAATAAGGAATTTTTTTTTTGGTAGGAATATTTGGGAAAAAGGAATTGGAAATAATGGATTTTTTGGTAGGAATGTTTGGAAAAGGGGAATTGGAAATAATGAATTTTTTTAATAGGAATATTTAGGAAAATGGAATTGGAAATAATGAGCATTTTTTGGTAGGATTATTTAGGAAGGAGGAATTGGAAATAATTGATTTTTTGGGTAAGAATATTTAGGAAAAAGGAATGGGAAATAATGAAATTTTTTTTGGTAGGAAAATTTAGGAAAAAGGCATTGGAAATAAGGAATATTTTTGGTAGGAATATTTAGGAAAAAGGAATTGGAAATAAGGAATATTTTTTGGTAGGAATATTTAGGAAAAAGGAACTTGAAATAATAAAATTTTTTTGTAGGAATATTTAGGTATAAGGAATTTGAAATAAGGAATTTTTTTGGTAGCGATATTTCAGGAAAAGGAATTGGAAATAATGGATTTTTTTTTGGTGGAAATATTTAGGAAAGGGGAATTGGAAAAAATTACTTTTTTTTTGTAGGAATATTTAGAAAAGAGGAATTGGAAATAAGGGATTTTTTGGTAGGAATGTTTAGGAAAGGGGAATTGGAAACAATGAATTTTATTTTTTTAGGAATATTTAGGAAAAATGAATTGGAAATAGTTGATTTTTTAGGTAAGAACACTTAGGAAAGGGGAATTGGAAATAATGAGTTTTTTTGGTAGGAATATTTAGGAAAGAGAAATGGGAAATAATTGATTTTTGGTAGGAATATTTAGGAAAGAGGAATTGGAAATAAGGAATTTTTTGGTAGGAATATTTAGGAAAGAGGAATTGGAAATAAGGAATTTTTTGGTAGGAATATTTAGGGCTGTCTCTGCCTGCAGGTGCAAGTGCTGTGGGGCGTCACCACGCACCAAGTATTTGATTTTTGGAGGAAATTGGTGCTGGAGAAAATAATTTATGGGACAATTATTTATGGCACTGTGCTCTGGGAAGGCTTTGGAAAAGGGGATAGGCCAGGTTTGCTTTGGGAAGACAAACTGGCCTCGACCTCATCGTGAGTGGATGTTTTTGGAGCTGAGATGGGAGAAAACGTGTGCAAAAGGGAATTTATTTAAATACAGTTTTACACTCATTCCATAATAGCAGCATTTTATCTTTCTTACATTGATTTATGGGCACCGAAGCAGAACGGAGGAGTCAGGGAAAAAAAAAAGCAATTAATGAATAAAGAAAAAAAAAAGATTAAAAAAAAAAAACAACCACCCAAGAAAAATGAACAAAAAAGAGCGAGAAATCATCCCAAAGCTGAAGAAAGGGGGATAATTGATGGTTCTATTTTAACCTAATGTTATTTCTGGATCTCTCTCTCTCTCTCACTCTTTTTTTTTTATTTTTTTTTTTTTTATAATGTGTTATTTACTGCCTGGTTTGGAGCCGACGGAAAATAAACAGCATTTGCAACCTAACGTCGTTAGCGCCCTGATGCACTTGCTCATCCCACTGGGCTGTCAAGTTCCAGCTCTGTCCAACATCCCTCAACGTCGTGGTGATGGAGCCTGGTTTTAATAAGCCCTGGGCTCTAATTACCTGATTGCCAATTTGGGGGCGAGCGCCGCTTTGGGATGAAGGTTTTATGGATAAACGGGAAAGCCGGCGGAGAATCGGGGTGGGAAAGGGCTGCGGGGGGATTTGTGTCTTTTAGTGCTTGGTAAGGGTCACTCTGGACCAGGGAGCAGAGGGAGAGGGAGCTCTGGGGAAAAAGGGATGTTCTGCCCAGGAATTGGCAGGTGGGAGTCACAGGAACCCAAAGTGTCCATCAAATCTGACGCTGGATGAGCGGCTCTGGAGGAGCTGCTCTGCCACAAATTCCTCCCTCTGGTTCGGTGGGTGTCGCGTGTGAAGGGGTGAAACATAGAATCATGGAATCCCAGAATCCAGCTGGGTTGGAAGGGACCTCCGAGCTCATCCAGTCCAACCCTTGATCCAACCCCGCCGTGGTTCCCAGCCCGTGGCACTGATGCCACATCCAGTCTGTCCTTAAACACCTCCAGGGATGGAGAATCCACCCCTTCCCTGGGCAGCCCATTCCAATGGCTCAGCACCCTCTCTGCAAAGAAATTCTGTCTAATATCTAACCTAACCCTCCCCTGGCACAAAATGTTTTGATTTATGCTGATCCCAGAATTATTGAGGTTGGGAAAGACTTTAGAGACCATCCAGTGCCCCCTGTGCCCGACGCCCACCTTGTCCCCCAGCCCAGAGCACCGAGTGACACTCCAGTCATTCCTTGGACACCTCCAGTGGTGGGGACTCCACCACCTCCCTGGGCAGCCCCTTCCAGGGCCTGACCACCCTTTCCATGAGGAAATTCCTCCTCCTGTCCCACCTGAGCCACCCCTGGCACAGCTGGAGGCCGTTCCCTCTCCTCCTGTCCCTTGTTCCCTGGAGCAGAGCCCGACCCCCCCCGGCTCCCCCCTCCTGTCAGGGGGTTGCAGAGCCAGAAGGTCCCCCCTGAGCCTCCTTTTCTCCAGGCTGAGCCCCTCCAGCTCCCTCAGCTGCTCCTCACATGACTGACTCTCTAGTGATGATCCTACTCTGCTGATGGGGAGTGGCTCTTAATTTGGTCACAGATTTCCCAGTATTTGATGTTTCTCCTCCCAGGCTCTGCTGGAGCAGTTGTGGGGCAAACTCTGCTTTGGGAGAAATTAAACTTCTATGACTGCTCAAAAAGTTTGGAAGGGTGAAAGCATTTCCTCTGTTTTTCCAGCACGGAGCTGGAACCGCTTGGTGAAATAAAGCTTCCTACAATGAAAAATAACCACGTTTTCCGGAGAACTTTATGAGAAATTGCCTATTAATTGTAACCACTATAAACTGCACTACTTAAATCATCTTCCAGTTGCACATTTTTAGCTGTGCTCCCTGTTCATCCTCCGGAAATGAAAAGGCTCTACCTCGATGAGCTGAGTCTTCTAGATGTTAAATTAAAGAAGGATTTAACCTTTGACACTGAAATATCTGTGGTTACATTTAAATCTCATTAAATCACATTACACTTATGGATAAGAGAAGGAGGAATGGCTTCAAACTGAAAGAGGGGTGGGTTTAGATGGGATAGTGGGAAGGAATTCCTGGCTGGGAGGGTGGGGAGGCCCTGGCACAGGTTGCCCAGAGAAGCTGTGGCTGCCCCTGGATCCCTGGGAGTGTTTAAACCCAGGTGGGACAGGGCTTGGAGCAACCTGGGCTCATGGAAGGTGTCCCTGCCCATGGCAGGGGGTGGAATGAGATGAGCTTTAAGGTCCCTTCCAACCCAAACCATTCCATGACAGCTAAAGGGGGGGTTGGTGTTGACACACTTGGAACACGTGGCATTACTGAGGTTTAATCTCAGTTTAGCTGATATCAGGAATAACCATTTTTCCCTCTGCTTTTTATGCACCAGGACTGAATCCAGAAGTTTTCATTCCCTTGTTAGCTGAGGAAATCGGTGGAGTATCCACATCTCCTGGTGTGGGATCTGTGCCTTGTTCCCTCTGCAGCTTTTCCTTCCATGGCATTCCCAAGACATCATTTTCATGGGAGAGCAATTCTGCAGCCACCAGCCCAAGGAGAAGGTCGGAAGGTGGGTGTTCTCAGCTCCCTTCCTGCCCCGTGGCTTTGCAGCAGCTCCTCCAGCTGCTGTGGGAAGATGGTGGAGTGGGAACGGGGGTGTTTTGGGATGAGGTGGAGCAACATCTCTCCTGTCCCTCCTGGAGCAGGTTCAAGGTGTTGTGTGGGGGCAACATCTCTGCCTTTAGCCTGGAGAAAAGGAGGCTCAGGGGGGACCTGCTGGCTCTGCAACCCCCTGACAGGAGGGGGGAGCCGGGGGGGGTCGGGCTCTGCTGCCAGGGAACAAGGGACAGGAGGAGAGGGAACGGCCTCCAGCTGTGCCAGGGGAGACTCAGGTGGGACATTAGGAAAAAGTTCTTCACAGGAAGGGTGATTGGACATTGGGAGGGGCTGCCCAGGGAGGTGGTGGAGTCCCCACCCCTGGAGATGTCCAAGGAATGACTGGAGTGTCCTCAGTGCTCTGGGCTGGAGGACAAGGTGGGCATCGGGCACAGGGGGCACTCCATGATCTTGGAGGTCTTTTCCAACTCCCTTTTCCAAGCATTTGATTCCATGATTCTATCCTGCCTCGTTGTGGCCCTGCCCTCAGTGCAAGTGGACATTAAGATGGTCAGAGCCCACTTTCCATGATTTTGGGGGGCCATGAGCTGTCACACACCTCGTTCTGTGCAGCAGCTCCTCAGTGTTGGCATCCAACCCTCCTGCTTTCAACAGCACCTGGTAAAAGGCTTGTGGGGATAATTGTACAGGATAATAATAAGGATTTTGGTCATCTTGGGCCTGGTGCAGAGATGTTTTTCATTAGGCTTTTCACTGTTCAGTTTAATGTGTAGTTTCTCTGCCTGAAAAAAAACCCTATTGACTCAGCTCTTAAGATAATTACCGGATTTCACATTGAAAAGCCTTCATACAAATATTTAAAAAAAACCAAACCACAAAAGAACAAAGACAAAACAGCTTCATGTTATTAATCAATGAGAGGAGAAGGGCGTATTGTTATGAAAATACAGCACCCACTCCTCCAGCTTTCAGGGAGCACCAGATGGCACAACATTTGTGGAGACATATCTTCCCCAAACAGTCTGGATTAACCATTTCACAGCTCCAGGCAGGGAAAGGCTGGGCAGCAACTGGTTTTTTTTTTTTTGGACTGGCAGCAGGAGCAGGCTGAAGGTGTCCTTGGCTTAATGCAAGTGACTTTGTGTTACATTCAGATTTATGTCCCCCTGCTTTTGGCGTGCCAGGCTCGGTGTTTCTTTCCAGAGATATAGAGGGATGTTGCAGATATGTTGGACTGAGCCCAGCATATATCACACTCCACTTTCCCCCTCTGTGTGTTTGCAATGCAGAAGTGGTGACTTTGCTGAGCACGTGCTGCTGCTGTAAATTGGATCCCGCTCCAAAGTGAAGGAGAAGAGAAGTCAAGGAGAACCAAAATGTGCTTTCCCAGCAGTGGAATTGCCCTGGCCCAAGTCTGACCCCCGACTCCCAAGCTATTTACAGCAGCTTGTAGTGACAGGACAAGGGGAATGGCTTCAAACTGAGAGGTAATAGGTTTAGGTTGGATATTGGGAAGGAATTCCTGGCTGGGAGGGCGGGGAGGCCCTGGCACAGGTTGCCCAGAGAAGCTGTGGCTGCCTCTGGATCCCTGGAAGTGTCCAAGGTCAGGCTGGACGGGGCTTGGAGCAACCTGGGCTAGTGGAGGATGTGCCTTCCCATGGCAGGGGGGTTGGAACAAGATGATCTTTAAGGTCCATTCCAACCCAAACCATTTTACAATTCTATCCTAAATGAGCAGCTCCCTCGTTCTGTAGCTTCATAAAGACCTGTAGGACTTACAGAGGTGCCTGAGTATTTTTTCCACCATATCCTGTGTGATTTTTTTTTTTAGTGCAGTCTAATGGGAAGGAGAAAGCAGGCTGTGCTGCTCTTGCAAATCAACCCCCTGGGGCCCTTTTAAATGCCTTGACTTGGTGGTTTTACATGGGAAGAGCAGTGAGTGTTGCAGTGCTAATCCAGTCCTGGAGTTGTGCATAATTCAATGAGCAGAAGAGCTGCCACTTGCCAAGCCCTGCTGTGCTCAGAGACTTACAGACCCTGATCCTAAAAAAAAGTTATAATCTGAAGGGAAAGGCACCAAAAGCAAGGAAAAGTCGATCAGAATTGCTAAGCCCACCTTCCTTTTGATACAAAAATATTTCTTGGTTGTATTTATATAAAATACCCCCCCCCCCCCCCCCGTTTTTAATTTTCTATTTTCATTTGCTCTTCAGAAAGCCAGGAACAGGGAGATAAAACCACAGAGAATCCCCATCCCAGAAACAAACCTGACAGGCAACAGGAGAGGGGACAATCCATTTCCATCTCCAGCTATTCACGGAATGAAAGGGGAAGTGTATTTATTCTTTCATTTCTCCAGGGGACTCCCACAAGTTATTAGAATCTGCCTTATTAAATAATTGAGAAGGCTTGTCATAAAGTGACTTCTCCCTCCCTACCCATCGCTGAGATGTGCAGAAAATGGCACGTCAAGGAACATTTGCTGGGAAAAGCTTCAGGGATCGTTAACTCTTGTCACCACTTAAGTGATTAAGGAACCAGAAACAGCCATAATTTTTCCCTGGCTGGTTTGTAAATATGGAAGTGTCACATTTTCCATCCTCCCCTCAGGGGGAGGTCAAAAGGAGGAGTGTTGGGGCATTGGGCGGGACAAGGAGAATTCTCTGCCACGTGGATGGATGTCCCAAAAATCCCCCACGGGCAGGCCACCAGGGGAACCTCCCACCATCAGGAGCACCCATGATATTATGTCAGGGAGAGGTTCAGGTTGGATCTCAAGAGAAGGTTCTTCCCCCAGAGGGTGGTTGGCACTGCCCAGGCTCCCCAGGGCAGTGGTCATGGCCCCAAGGCTGCCAGAGCTCCAGGAGGGTTTGGACAACGCTCTCAGGGACAAGGTGGGATTGTTGGGGTGTCCTGGGCAGGGCCAGGAGTTGGACTGGATGATCCTTGTGGGTCCCTTCAACTCAGGTCATTCTCTGATTCCTTGATTTCTAGATACTTCCCATGATCTCCGGGTGTTTGGGTTTCTCCCACAGTTTTGACCCGCCCTGCCCTTAATCATGATGATGACTGTGAATTCTTCTGTCTCTCTTCCCACCAAAATAGTCCTCCAGCATTGATATCTTGCCATCCACCCTGACACAGCTCTTGATTCCTAAGAACTTCCCTCTGCAGAGCCAGAACAAGTTTTACACCTTTTCTACCCTGATGTTTTCAGGCAGATTGCTTTGCTCAAGAACTGAAGCTGCAGAGGACAGGACAGGCAGGACAGGAGGGAGGCTGGGACAAAACCTGCCACTGCAGCAAGTGGGTTGTTGTTAAAACCTCAGGTTTTAAAATAGTTCTCTGAGTTCTCCAACCGTGGCAAAACATTCAGAGCCAGCCACGGGGTATTTTTGTCCCACCCCTGAGGAGTTGGTTTCAAAACCCTTTTCCTTCCTTCCAACAAGGACAATTCCCCAGAGCCAGCCAGGCCTGCAGCCCGTGGTCCTGTGCAGATGGAATCCAACCTCATAGGTACTCAGGATCATAAGCTTCCTCCAGTGAAGTCCATAAACATTCCTCATGTCCCAAACCACCTCGGCCAAGATGAATCTCTGAACTTCCATAGCTGGAAGGAGCCTCTTGGTGGGATTTGTGATTTCTTCACCCCAAGTGCTGTCACACTAAAATCACTGCTTGATGTGGTTTGTTTTACCTCAGCTGTGTCAAGGCACTGTGTCCCCAGCTGGGAATAAACCAAAGGAAATGGCTGGTTAATGCAATAAATCAGCAAAAAAATCATGAAGTAATTGCTATTTCAATGTCTTGATGGGAGTTTTGTCCCCAGGATTACCCCAGAACAGTCTGATTTCTCCAGCTGGACCTCACCAGCACCCTGTTGATGTCACAGCCACAACTTGGAGAAGATAGTAGTAAATTTGGGAACCAGCTGTAATTTTAAGGAATACGTCATTCAAGTGGGATGATTCAGCATCTCTTTATTCAACAGGCTCATCCAAGGTGGGGGATCATGCTTTGGAGCAGCCTTGTGTTTAACCTCTCCTTCTCCCGGTCGTATATTCCAGGTCAAGGTGAACCCTGAACTCCCAAATGAGGGTTTGTAAATGCAGGCTCAGTGCTCTTAAATCTCCTCCCCCCCCTTTTCTCCCGGTGAATTACGAGCCTGGAGATAAGATCTCAGGCCCGTTGTGTTCAGACAAATAGACAAATAGATGCCTTTTTGTTTTTGAAAGGCTCAACCCAGAAACAATTTCAGGCTCTGAAGGGGAAGGTCATTGCCTATCTCTTACACTCGTAAAATATTGCAGTTGGCTGATGAGCTGAATCCTGCGTTTTCACCCCGGCTGGCACAGCTCCTGCAAACTGCTCTCTCCCCAAATAGGCCTCGGTTCTCCATAAATCACCCCCTTGTCAGCTCTGCTTTCACCTCTCCGAGTGAGATGCTGACACTTTGTTCTCTGTTTCCAGCAGCTTTTTTTTTTTTTCCTCCCAGCGCTCCGGGGAGGGGGGAAACTGTCCCCTGGAGGCGATTTCTGTGATGGATTCCGTCTCTCTTTCCACGTGGGAATTATCCAGCGAGACGCTCTCGGATGTTTTGACGACGGTATTTACTCCTTCAGTCGCGGTGGTGAACATCATGAAGACACCAATGTCAAGCAATTCTCTGAGGCAGCACTTTGTGCTTTAAACGATGATCCCGCAGATCTGATGCCTCAAAACTCCTGAGGTGTGTGAGTCCCTGCACAGTTGGATGTAACTCCTATAAAAAAGGTCTAAAGAAATATCTTTATTTCAGGAAATATCTGTATTTCAGGAATTTTTCCCTTGCGTGGTTAAGGGATGTGATTGACAGGAGTATTTTGCCACCAGGCTGCCCATCTTTTGACAGCTTTACAACACAGTAGGGTCAAAACCCTATTCCTGACTTGGTCACCTCTTCCTTGTCCAGTGGAAAAAGCCACTTCAGGGCATTTTTGGGGGTGTCCAGAGGACTGTGAGTCCAATTCCCTTCTGAGGTTCCCATGGCTGGTATGACACTTCTCATCTGATTATTTTTAATGAGAAAACAATTTGTTTCTTTGCTTTCCTTTTTTCCTGGAAGCAGGAGGAGCTGAGAACAGCTAAATAAGGTCTCACTCCTTATTGTGTAGTCCTTGCCTCTCAGCACTGATTGGCTGGGAATGGATTCCCCACTCAGCTAATTAGTCCTAATTGTGTCACTCTCATTATCTTGCCATTTTGCCTCTTGCCACATATAGAGCTGATGAGAAGAAGCTGCACATGGACTTTATCCAGGGGTGTAGCCACAGTCAAGACAAGCAGCTGGTCCCAAGGAGCACCTTTGCCATACAGGAGGGACCAAGGCTGACCCTCTGGTCAGGTCACCCCACCAAAACCAGGCTGAGTGTGAAGTGTGATGACCAGGATGTTTTTTCTGGGAGATATTTTCAGACTCCAGTCGTCCTTTTCACTTGTACCTCTTTCCTCTCCTTCATCCCTTCTTGATTTGCAGTATAATCATTAGGGGACCATCTCACAAGCAACAGGAGACAAATTCTGTGATATGATGTTTTTTTTGGTGGAACATCAGTTTTGCATCTGCTTTTGGAGGAGCAGATGTGGGGCTGGGAAGCACCTGTGATGTGACCTCATCCTGGAATGGTTGGGGTTGGAAGGGACCTTAAAGATTCATCTCATTCCAGTTCTAGGGCACACCTTCCACTAGCTCAGGTTGCTCCAAGCCCCATCCAACCTGGACTTGGACTCTTCCAGGGATGGGGCAGCCACAGCTTCTCTGGGCAACCTGTGCCACGGCCTCCCCACCCTCTGTGTGGGCACTTCTGTGCCGGGTACAGCCCTCGTGGGGAGACCCAAAACTCTGCCTGTGCTCAGCCAGAAGTTGGGGCTGACCCCAAACTCACCTCCCTGCCCTTCTCCAGGCACATTCCCCTTGGCACCACCCAGGTCTGGTCTCCAGGATTGCTTTTGTTTGCATCCCACCCTCTCATGGACCATCAGGCCCTGGCTGTGCAGGTGTGCCCTTGTCCAAGGATCTCCATTTCTTCTGCCCTCACTCTCCCTTTCTGGCCTTGCTTGCTTTGCAGGAGCTGAGGGTCTTCCCCTTCCCTCCTAGTTGGGTTCTTCTGCCTCTTGGGTGGGTTTGGTGGAAGTTATGGCTTCTCTGGCCCCCAAGTGAAGCTGCTGGTGGAGCTCTCTGCTCCAGTTGTCTTCCCGGCCTCTTTGGGGCTGTTTTTCCTGCTGAGCACCAAGGCCTGGAAATTGTCTCTGCTTGGACCAAGGTTTGTGTGCTCTTACCCCATCCAGAGAGGGCTTCCATTCCCTGGGTGTTGGGTTGGGTGGAGGCTGAGGCTGCTGATGCACGGAGTGTTTTAGTTTTCTCCCTTGGAGCATCAAACCCTTGGCATGCACAGTTAGAGGTGCACGTCAGGTGTCATTAGGCTGCTCTCAGCTTTCTCTGCTCCAGCCAACAACCTGGCAGGCTTGGAAGAGGACAAATGGACCATCAGCTGCCTGAAATAAGCTTTTCCTGACTCTTTTCATTAGTAATGGAAAGTGTTTTCTGTGCCTAACACACATCTCTGGATGTCACAAAAGAGAAATGATAAGGAAGAGGCAGAGCACAAGTGGCTACGTTGTGTAGGTGCTTTTCTGTGTGTAATGATGCTCCCCCTCTAATGTTCCGTAGCTGTAAGAGAGGAGAGAGAAAGATATTTAAGATTTAGAAGTTATGGAGTGTCTTATTTATTCATCTGACTCCCGGAGTGCATCGTGATCACAAATTCTTGTAACATGAGGAGGTTTTAAAGCTCTGAGCAAGTGTCCCTCTCGTGGAAAATGCTGTTGCAAAACACAAACCGGTATTTTCATAATTCCAGGGCCTCAGGAACACCTGACAGCTGCTGGTTTGTCCTTATCTAGTCTGCTCTTTTCCTTTTATTGAGGCAGTTCTAGTGTGGGGAGAAGACCCTGTTCTTATCTCACAGGAGCGGTTTTGTGTAATTTCCCAAGGGAAATTCCGTAGCAAATGACATGGAAACCTCAGCCAGCTCCTGTCTGAGGCCTAAGTGGTGCCTTATCCAGAGTGCTCCTGCTGTGGTTTCTCCCATGGATGGGCAGAATCGACACACTGGGGTGGCACAATCATTACCCACCTCCCTCAGGTTGTTTTTCAGAGTCATTCCCTAGCACAGAAAAAAAGGGCAAGATGACCTGAAGTGTTTAACTGCAGGGATCACAGGAGCATTAGGGATTTTCTGCAGGATGAGTGGAAAGTCTTGTACACACTCCATCACTGTGACACCTTATTTTGGCCCTTGGTTTCCCTGGGTGAGAAACCTGGAACTCCCCCCGCGTTTCCCTTCTTCTTTTACACTTCTCTGTCGGGAGTTTCATTTGAAACCCTTTGAAATCAGTGGGAGAGTGTTCTCCAGAGGCTTATTGATCTGATCCCAGCCCTCCAACAAATAGGAAGGATGTTTTCAAACCTGTGACGTGGCTTGTTCATCACCCCTTCAGCTTTGCAAGAGCGTGTAATGGTAGGGCTGGGGGGGATAATGGGTTCAAACTGAAAGAGAGTAGGTTTAGATTGGATATTAGGGAGAAATTCTTGGCTGGGAGGGTGGGGAGGCCCTGGCACAGGTTGCCCAGAGAAGCTGTTGCTGCCTCTGGATCCCTGGAAGTGTCCAAGTCCAGGTTGGATGGGGCTTGGAGCAACCTGGGCTAGTGGAAGGTGTCCCTGCCCATGGCAGGGGGTGAAACGAGATTTTTAAGGTCTCTTACAACCCAGGCCATTCTATAATTCTCTGATTCTTTGCCTCTTGCACTGCCCTCATTAGGAATCACCACCCTGCTGAGAGGGTCACAGTCCTGTCAGCTCCATGTGGAAAACACAAGAAAAAAATTCCAAGCTCTTTGATGGGGGAGTCCAGGTGGTCTCAGCACCAGGTTTCCTTCTTTCCTCCCTTTGTGAAAGGCTTAAAGTTTATGGAGCCCTTGGGATGGTCTCTGTGAAGTTTCTGCCGTGCCTATAATTGTAAAATTTGCATTAGGAGGATATTTCTTCCTGAAATACAAGAGGGAGTGAAAATGGAATTTGCATCCCACCCCCAAACCACACCTTCTCCAGAGGCAAGGCAGGGAGAGCCTCTGTCCTGCAGAATGAGGAATATCATGTGTTTTCTGATGTCTTCCTTACCTCCTCTGGTCACCCTGCCTTCTCTGGCTCTGGTCTTGGGTGAAGATTTGTTGTTGCTGGGATTCAGGCTCGGAGCTGAATTTGGAAAACGGGCGAAACACTTTAATTTCTCCTCTGTTTTTCCCTTTTTTGTTAACTAAAGACCTCTGGAAGAGCCAGGCTCTCCGTGCTCTCCTCAGTCAGCTCCCAGCTCTTGAAATCAGCAGCACAATATTGATTTATACCTGCTTTTCCAGCCTGATAGTTTATGTGCACCAACAATAACCTAAATTTTGCCAGAGCTGCCAATTAATGTGTTTCCCAGAGCTCTCTCTTCACCCTCTTATTTCCATCCCTTCTGTTTCCTACACCCACACCTGATGGGTCCTCACAAGTCACTGCTCCACGGGATGGATCACTGGGCATCTCTTCCCACGGCTCAGCTCTTGCATTTCTTTGTCTGGCAGGATGAATCAGGGCTTTGCAGTGATCTGTGTTAGGTAATGAACACTAAATGAATCATCCTGGGGCTGTGTCAAAAGAGCAAACTGCACAAACCTCCACTTCCCAGAACTGATCCATCTGCCCTGAACCTGAAGTTGTTCGTGTCCCGGGGGTGAATCCACAGGCTCCTCTTCGCTTTGCAGCTCCGTCGCTCCCTGTCCTCCAAGTCTGGGCCTTCACCACCACAAACCAGCAGCTCTGGGAGTGGCCAGCTGGGAAAAATGTCTGAGAGTTTCATCTCTGCCCCAGGGAGATGTTTTGGGGTCCTGCACTGGCGCTTTCTTCCCTCCACACGGTTTCTCTCCCCTTTCCTCCCTGCATTTCACCCTCGCCCTTAATATCCTAGAAAAATCAAATCCTCAAAAACTTCCTCAAATCCATTCACCATGTTATCTCCTCTTGCTGATTCCTGACTCTTTTCCCTGAAACTTGCAGCTTTTCTGCCTTATTTGCAAACACTTCACTTTATTTATTTCACTTCTACAGATGTGACTGGAGTTTCTCTGCACAGCCCCAACATCTGAACTCTGCCCATGGTACTTTTGAACAAGAGCAAAAATGAAACTTCCTCCTGCTCATACAAAATGCAGCTCAGTTCGATTAGCTGGCTGATCTTGAGCTGGAATATATATCCCTTTTTGTGGTGGTTTTACCTGGCAGGCAGCTAAACCTCTGTCTCTCTCCCCTGCCAGTGGGATGAGGGAGAGAAGTGGGGGAAAAAAAAGAAAGTAAAAATCGTGGATTGACATAAAGACATTGTTGGCATATTAAATCCAAACCACAGCACCAGCTACTAGGAAGAAAATTAACCCTTTCCCAGGCAAAACCTGGACAATATCCACCCATTATTCAATAGCATTTCCTTCATGCCCGGATCCCACGTTCCCAGTACATCCTTTCCTGTCTTTTGATATTAAGACCCAGATATCAACCCTCTAAAATGTCCATGGAGTTCCTTTAGTCCATGATTTTGGGATCCAGGGCAGGACAGAGGGGGTATGATGTGGGACTGTTGCTTGTTATCCTAAATCACCTCCAGCATGGCTAATTCCCTCTGGGACTGGATGCCTTTCTCCACGGTGTCACTTCCCCGGGTGACACATAAAATCTTCATTGAAGGGACACCTTTCTTTCACACCTGACAGGAGTTGCCTCCAGAGGCTGAGGGATTGTTCCCCTTTCCCAATTGTTTTTTTCAATGTCCCTTTCCCTTAGGAAGGGATCCCAGCTGTTTGGCTTCCTTACCTTCTAATTCCAGCTGCCGGGTGACAATGGATGAGATGCTTTTCCATATCTTTCAGCTCACTCAAGATGGATATCATGTGGTCACTGCCTCATTTATGAGTTCTTCCTCTTCCTCCTCCCTTTTCTTTACTTGTTTCTGCTTTTTTCTCCCCACTTCTCCCTCCTGCTCCCTCTTAGAAAAACTCCTTCATTCCTCCCCAAAACCAAGGTGACTCCCAGTATTTTGTGGTGTGTAGGGATGACTGACCCCGGCACGAGCTGGTTCTTTGGTTCAGTGCCTGCCATGGATCAGCAGATCCAGAGACCTTCTCTTCCCCTTGAGGGCACTGAACAGTGGTGAGAAGGGCAGCTTTTAATATCAATTTTAAAGTGGCACTGGGACATTCCTTTGTGGTGAGCTAAATCCTGTCTCCATCAGAAAGGAGACGGGCAAACTCGCAGCCAAAAATAGGAATCATTACTTGCTGAGAAATTACTACTTGGCCACGGTGACTGTTCTCTAAAGGAAATCAAACCAATATTGGGTTGCTTTTCTAGCCCAGCTTCATTTTCCTTTGCAGCTATAATGAAGTTGCACTTTATTTTTTAGCTGGAAAGAAGCTGGAACAACAACCAACCACTTCCAGCCCAATGTGTGTGACTGTGTTGAGCTGCCAGGGTGTTAAACCACTGAGGCCAAAAGTCTCCAGTTCTGGAAGAAACCTGTGATTCTTGCAAGGTTTCCCCTGGACAGGGTGGATCATCTCATGGGAAAAGCAGGAGTTCACTATTAGGGTAAGTATTGGAGTGTTGTACTGGAATGGAGGGCTAAATATTTCCCTGGAAGTGTTCAAGGGGTTTGGAGCAACCTGGTCTAGTGGGAGGTGTCCTTGGCCACGGCAGGGGGTGGAACAAGGTGATCCTTAAAGTCCCTTCCAACCCAAACCATTCCATGGTTCCATGGTAAGCACAGTTCCTGGCTGTCACAGATTTCTTGTGTGAGTTTGCACAGGTGGGCACCTCTGCCTTTGGTCTCAAAATTCACCAGAGAACCCCAGAATCATTTAGGATGGATGTGGAAAACTTTTCCTGCTCTCCTGGCCCTCTATACAATATGGCCCAGGGTGAAAGTGCTGCACACACCAGTGGCTTTGGTTGGGATTTTGTGGCCATAAACCCAACTAGACTTGGGGTGTTGAAGGCTCAGTGGATCTGGGATATCTCAGGGGTGTTTTGGAAGTAGGTCCTGGCAGGTGCTTGCACCAGCCTGAGCCCTGGGCAGGACACCCACAAGGTCCTGGTTGTGAACCAGTGACCACTCTGTGTGTTGGGAGGATGAACAGCAAGAGCCAGGACCAGTGTGGGGATAAAGAGGGAAAAGGAGCCAAAATAAACTTTGGAGTGCTGTAGGAACTTCAGCTTCTCTGCCCTTTTACCCCCAAATCTCCAGCTTAATGTGTGACACACACACACACAATTCTTCCATGCTGATAAAAGCAATATAAGACTCCCGTGTGTACCATCAAAATCCCCAAACAGCTCTCAGTTACAACCCTTCCCCATCTTGGATTTTCCAGCAGTTCTTTAGCTTAAAAATTCTAAATTCTTGAGCTGTGCTTTGCTTCCCCTAAAGGCATCAAGACATGGTCTAAAGGGTTGTGTCTGGGTTTTTCATCACAGCTTGGAGCTGCCATCATTAAAATGGGCTCATCTGAAAAGGAGCTTTTAATTTGCAAAGTGTGTGGTTTTTGGAGGCAATTAGGTTTTTCTCACAGTCACTCAGAAGCCCAGGTGTCAACTTAAAAAACAGAATTTCATCAGGAAATCCCTGCCTGGTGTTGTATTGATTAATGGGAATTTGCTGCAATTATAGAGGACAATTATCTACCTGCCCTGTAAGAGAAACAGGAGTGCACTAAAAATAAGTAACTCAACAAGAAAGAAGCACAAACGTGGTGGAAATTAATAAACAGCATTTTCTGTCACGGCACTAAGTTTGTTCTCTGTGCTGTGAGACCATGTCATGGGAAACAGGGAGCGGGGGGATCGTGGGGATGAGTGGAGGGGAGTCCTGGGCTCCTCTTCTTTTGCCCTGTCCCTCCATCTCAGGCTGGCATTGCCCCTCCAGCTCTCCTGGCTGTGGGCTGGCACAGCACATGGAACACCCTCAGCCTCCCAGGAGAGAAGTGGCCTCAGTGCTCAGGAGGAAATGAGGATTTTGATCCGTTCCTGGGAGAACTTTGAGCTGTTCCCTTCAGCTCCAGGAGCATCTGAGCATCTTTTCCTTGATTTCTCAGCTCTGCAGCTGGGATTAGCCAGGACACCTGCACAGGAATGAAGTGCTTGAGGGGTGGATGGAGACAATTCCCCAAACAAATCCTTCAGTTCTGCTGTTTTCCTCCTTTTGTGGTCTCAGGTTCAAGTGCTCTCAAGTGTGACCTCCCCATCCTGCTTTTCATGGCTTCTCCTAGAGAGACAAACAGTTGGTAAAGTGCTAATCCAGAGTATTTTCCATCTGTGGGAATCATGAAGGGAGATAATGTAATGAGAGTGGAAATTGTATTTTTAAGGCTTTTGGCTGCAGCACTCAG
Organism: Pseudopipra pipra; assembly: GCF_036250125.1. NCBI lineage: Eukaryota > Metazoa > Chordata > Aves > Passeriformes > Pipridae > Pseudopipra > Pseudopipra pipra. The sequence goes on from NC_087554.1 coordinate 63,917,111, forward strand.
AGAGAAAATAAACACTTTAGGTCAAAGCCATGTTAATAAGAGCAGATCATATTTCTGCTGAAAGCAAAGGAGATTGTTGAGGGCAGCAGAGTGGATTTTCCCTCTCTATCTTATTCCAGAGATATCAGATAAGGGTGGTGTGATATTCAGGCTGAAATATGAGGATACTCATCGTAGCTGGAGTTTCCATCAAGCCTTAATTGCTTTTTTTTTACACAGAGGTGGAGTAGAAAATGGGGTGAAAATAATGCTGAGATGAAATCAAAGTTCATTAGTGATGTCTCACTGTCAGCAGGGTGGACACACTGATGGGACACAGAGGTGTCTTCTGGCTCCAGAGCATCCAGAGATTTGGAAGAACGAGCTGGATGAGGGAGTAGAAGGGATTATAATGGTTGGAATTGGGACTGTGCTGCCAGGAGCTGAATAGGGATGGACTGGATGGGTAGGACAAACCAGAGAAATAGCTGGAAAAAAAGGGATATTCCCCCCCTCTCTCCCCTAAGGAGAAATCCCAGGTCCTGCAGAAGGGTTGGGTCAGCCAGCAGGTTGAAGGAAAAGACTCTGGATGTGAAGGCAGTCCCAGAATTCCTAATGCCACAGTGTTATGGAAAAGGCAAACAGTATTTCGGGATGTGGAAGCAGGAATGTCACCTCAAGGTGTGCAGTCCAGGCCCCTCACACTGCTCAGCTCTGGAGCTTCAGCTGGAGTCTCTTATCCAGTTTTGGGGACTGGGTTCAGGATAGTCATGGATAAAGGGATGTTGGACCAAAGGAGGATGATTAACATGATCCATGTGTAGAAAATAGAGGTCCTGAAAGACCTGGGGTGGTTTAACCTGAAGAAACAACAACTGAAGGGCATCAAGGTACCCAAGAGAAGAGGCAGCTGCCCAGGGGAAGGGAATGGTCCCTCCTCACATCCACTGCAGGTGGGACAACAAGTAGCAGGTTTAGACAGGGATGCAGGTTTGAGTTACTTGGAATCAGAGATTCAACACCAGGACAGATTGTCCAAGCCAGGAAATCAATCTCCATAGTGGGAGATTTTTAAGGCAAGACTGAGCGAGGAAAACAGCACCAGGGAGCCAAACACTGCTCCTCATCCCTCTCTCCACTGTCCAAACTCGAGGGTGCAGGGATGGAAAAAGGGAAAATCAGGTGTTGGGGATTAGCAGTGGATGCATTTGGATCCTGCTGTCTTTCCTGAGGAATATTTCTGGAAATGCATATTGGTGTCACATTTAAAAGATTATTTCTGTCAGCTTAACAACCGTATCCCAAACCAGTGAAGAAAAGCCTTTGCACAAAGGAGCTGATAATGTTTGGCAGGACAATATTTTCTCTCTGGATATGAGTGAGGATTTAGGGATGAGTCAAATAATCTCCTCGTCTCTCTGAGCTTGCTGTTTGCCCTCAGTCTCAGCTTCTTCCTCAGGCTTTCTCCTCATGGACTTGCTGGGATAGCTACTGGAAACCAGTGTGGGTGACCACTGAGGGACTTGGACCCCTTCCACCTCACAGGGAGAAGTTGCCACATCCTCCCCTGGCACTATCCAACCTTGCACTAACCAGAGCTTTATATTCAATAATAATAATGAAAATAATAAACCCTGAGAAAGTGCTCCTTGGTTTAAACAGCTAAATTCAAGGATTTGGAGTAAAAGTACAGCCACAGGAGCAAACCTGTGCAGAGATGACCCTCCTGAGCTGGATTGATGGGACACTGTTGTAGAGCTACATAAAATACAGTAGATGGTGCAGAACAAAGAGAAATCCAGAAAGAAAAGAAGTCTCTGGCCCACCAACCTCTCCCAAAAAGGATCCTGCACTCCTGCTGATGGCTGATTGGTTCAGGAAAACTTGCCATGATGGAGATCCTGCTTTCCTCAGGGAAGTCCTGCAGTCCCTCAGTGCTCAAAGGAAAAAAATTCAATTTTTTGGGTTTCTTGCTTAGGAATCAACATGAAGCTCTGCTGCCCCACCCAAAGACACTCCAGTGACTCCTGGGAACTGCAGGTTGCTGGACCAGTGATGGATCAGTACAGTGGGACCATAGTTCCTAATAAATTAAATATGCATCTAATTCCCCATGCCCTGATTGCAGGAAGTCATTAATGGTGCCCAAATCCTCCCTGTGTCAGTGGATAAATGTGGCTGCACCTCCCTTTCCCTGCTGTGCTGGGATTTCCCAAGCATTTGCTCTTTCCCGTTTATCCCTTTAAGTTTTGTGGATCTTGCTGGCACGAGGCAGGGGGAAGAGGCAATAACTCATCACCCCTGGTGTGACTGAGCAGTGGTTTTATGTTCTGCCAGGGGTGAAACATCCCAGCCTAAATCTCCTCCCTCAGCGCCTTTTCCAGCGGAACGGGGCCATTATGGATGTGTCAACCTGGATAAGGGAAAGTCCAGAGCAGAGCTGGTGTGACATATTAGGCCATCAACACCTTCAGGACAGGGAATTGTCTGCCATCAATCTTGGGTAATGTTCTATGTCTGAGCACACTTTCCAAGACTAAGAGCTCATCCCCTGCTCCCGGTGACTGATCCCGGGAAATGCACAACACACCTGTGGGCTGAGCTGGATGGAAGGGCTGGAAGTGCCCCATTACCCCGTTGCTTGGCAAAAGCAGCAGCAATAATTCTGTGGTTTAGACTCTTTGCTGAATTGAGACGACTTCTTTCTAAAGGCAAAGAAATCCTTATGTTTTAAACACGGATTCGCTGCTTTCCTGGGTGGTTGTGCCCCTTTCCCTGGTGATGGGCAGGGATGGAAGATGGGAAATAGGGCTGGAGGAGCCTGTACCACTTAATAACCCTCCTAGAGTGGTCCCAGGGTGTCCATTTCAGTGCTTTCCTATTAGTTCTCTTTGCTCTTTTAGCAGGCAAATTCCTGAGTTATTGATTTGCTTCAGGCACTTTATCTATGGATTCTTTATGTAGAGAGTCAGGCAGCTGGAGTTTGAAAATAATGGGATAACTTTGCTTTTACAATCATGGAGTCATTTTTGGGATGTGACAAGCCTCCTGTTGCCTATATTCGCTTAGCTAATGGTTCTTTTTTATAGCATAATTCAGTGGTCCTGGTCCTGGGATGATTTTTCTCCACTTGTAGAAGGAAGGGCAGCTGCCTTTTCCCTGTGGCTGGAAATATATTGCCTTGGGCACAGAGGGGAAAAACTGGGAAGCCTGATGTTGGTGTGTCTTGCCCTGAAAGTGGGAAGGTCAGAAAGTAAGAGGTGAGGAGTCCCCACCTCTGGAGGTGTCCAAGAAATGACTGGATGTGGCATTTAGTGCTCTGGGCTGGGTGACAAGGTGGGGGTGGGTCACAGGACTCCGTGATCTTGGAGGTCTTTTCCAACTTCAGTGATTCAGTAAGGAAAGAGATGTGGAACTCTTGACTGGGGTCCTTGTTCTCCTTGGATTCCAGCTCCAGGGGCAGCTGGACAACAAAATTCAACTGGAAGGCTGTGGGATCAGCTGCCATGTCCATGCTGCCCCAAGGGAAGATGTGGAAGAGGAATGATTGCCCTGGAGCAGGAGAGCTGTTGGTCCCTAATTCAGTGTTTCCTTTCAGGGCCAGACACTTTGGTGCTGCTTCCAGGAGTGAACTAATTAATTTTGTCGGCCTGGCTTGGTGACCAAGCAGCATTTCTGCACATAATTTATCCATCCTGGCTTCCAGGTAGGGATTTTGCTCCCGATTTTCTTCCTTCAAAGTGCTCCTCCTGGAAGGAATAGCTGCCCTGTGTCCTGGCACATTGTGTGTAGTGAACCTGCTTATTAAACCTTCAGGCTCATCTGAATGTCAGCTGAAGAGAGATCTCAGGGGCTGCATTTTGGGAGGCTTGGGAGGAGAGGGAAATGTTTTCCTGCTGTTCAGCCTCTCCTCTTTATGCCTCCAATCTACCTTGCTCTCCCCTAAAACCTCGCAAACAGGTAAACACTGTGACAGCAGCTCTGTTGACTCATTATTTTTCTTTTTTAACTTTGTTAACCTTGTTATTGCTGCCTTTTAACAGTCCCAGCTGGTCTGGGGCTTGAGGATTGGTTGCCTTTGGATCACAGCTTTATTTAGGTCTTCCCTGGAGCAGGGTGTTGGACCTGTGACTTGTGGTCACCCCGTTGTCCCTGCCTGGCCTTGCTGGCATGTCCTGCAGCCCATGGCTTGGGGCTGTGGCTGTAGCAGGAAGATCAGCTTGGGTTTTGCATCACAACAAAAGAGATGTCCTACAGAAAGAGTATTTTTGACATGTTAGTAATCTATAGTTCTTAAATAGAATCATGGAATGGCCTGGGTTGGAAGGGAAAAGAAAAGGAAAGAAAGGAAAACCACATTTTCCCTGAAATTCTGTTTTATTGAGACTGCACAGTTCACTTCACTCTGGAGATACAAGTTTGGGATAGAGGTTGTCCAGAGAAACTGTGGCTGCCCCATCCCTGGAAGTTCAAGGCCAGGTTGGACAGGGCTTGGAGCAACCTGGTCTAGTGGAAGGTGTCCCTGCCCACGGCAGGGGGTTGGAATGAGATGGGCTTTAAGCTCCCTTTGAACCCAAACCATTGTGGGATTCTGATATGTGGAAACTTAGTGCACCACTCATGAGCTGTGTGGGTCTGGACACCTTGCATGTGATGTGAAAATATGGGCTCAAACCATTTTGAAAAGGGATAAGAATTGTTCTACATTTGTTTTATATTTGCTTTGGAGGCTGCTGGAGCTGAGGGAGGTGCTCTAATGGAAGGTGTTCCATGGCAGGGGTTGGAATGAGAGGGGCTTTAAGGTTCCTTCCAACCCAAACCATTCTGGGATTCTGATACATGGAAACTTAGTGCAAGTGCATCACTCATGAGCTGTGTGGGTCTGGACACCTTGCATGGGATGTGAAAATATGGGCTCAAACCATGTTGAAATGGGATGGAAATTATTATATATTTGTTTTGGAGGCTGCTGGAGCTGAGGGAGGTGATTTAGTGGAAGGTGTCCCTGCCCATGGCAGTGGGTTGGAATGAAATGACATTTAGAGGCCCCTTCCAACCCAAACCATTCTGGGATTCTGATACATGGAAACTTAGTGCAAGTGCATCACTCATGAGCTGTGTGGGTCTGGACATCTTGCATGGGATGTGAAAATATGGGCTCAAACCAGGCTGAAAAGGGATAAGAATTGTTCTACATTTGTTTTATATTTGCTTTGGAGGCTGCTGGAGCTGAGGGAGGTGGTTTTGGGTGGGGTGCAGATGGCTGTGAGGCACATCCTGCTGCTGTGCAGCGCAGGCAAACTGCGTGGACCTGTGCCAGTCACACACTTGCAGTCCAAATTTGCCCAAGTAATTAATACCTCACATCAGGCTCTTTAATAAGCGTGGCTTTCCTTCAGCCCACTCTGCTCCACCGCCAGCAATTCCCCTCCCTCACATCCCCAAACTCGCCTCCTCGGGGCCGAGTGCCCTTGATTAAACAAATCGACCGGTTCGAGTACATCATTCAGAAGTTCTGTTCAAACACGGCGTTTCGATCCCATCTCGGCTTCCCTGTGAAATTAGGGATTTAACGCTCCCATCCCGGCTAAATGGACTTTACGGCGCTCGGGCCGAAAGGACTCGCACGGCGGATTAAGGAGCCATTGTGGGAAGTGTCCTTGAGAACCTGTAATTTTCCTGTCTCTCCCCCTTACTTCAACGATCCGTTTTCATGCCAGATTTCAGGAGACAAATGCATTAGTTCAGCTGGGCTGGGAGGGCCTTTTTTTTCCTCCCGGAATCCGCACGGGAGTTTTAAGGTGGAAACCCGCGGCTGGGAATCTCCGCGTCGTCGCCCGACGCGGGATGGAGGCCTTTAAATATTGGGAATTTGTGGCACTTGCCAGATGACACGATGTTTTTTTGTGCTGAGATGTTTAATTGCGTATTAACCGGGGGCTCGTGGGTTTGGAGGTTTTACTGAGGTTTTATGTGAGGGTTTAACAGGCACTGATCATTCATCTCGCACGGCTCTGTCAATCCACAGGATTTTTGGCAGATCCTCCACTGCCTATAAAAAAAAATATCTAATAATCCATTAACCAGTCAATTGAAAGGCAGCCTGTGAGAATATTATTGAGTTCTTTCTTTATTACCACATTTAATGTGATGGATACTCACCTTGCATGATATGATTTACTCTCTCTGCTCCTGCTGAACCAAACCATGAGCTCAAGGGCTGTGTTTGGGTGGTCACTCACCTGGCATGTTCACTGAGAGATATATCAATTTATAGATGCTTAAACTCAGATTAAAGCTGGTCTGACTCATGGTGCAGTAATTAAGGCTCCATAAAGTGCTCCTTTATAGCCCTGTTAATATAATTATGGCTCTGTTCTGGTGTGGGGTTTCTATTTTTAGTTGTTGGTGGGGAGCCCCAGAGCTTGTTCCCTTCTGTGTCCTACAAGGAGGAGAGTCTGACCTCTGGAATGATGGTTTTTTTGGCTACATGGTCCTTTATACCTGAGAGAAGGTTTAGAAAAGATTGGGAGTGTTGTAAATTAGTAAAGGCTGGGATTTCATAGGATCATTGAATCCTGGAATGGTTTGAGTTTGAAGGGAATTTAAAGCCCATCTCGTCCCACCCCCTGCCATGGGCAGGGACACCTCCCACTAGCCCAGGTTGCTCCAAGTGTCATCCAACCTGGCCTTGGAGACTTCCAGGGATCCAGGGGCAGCCACAGCTTCTCTGGGCAAGCTGATTTATCACAGGGACCACTCCAACAGCAGCACATGTGGCTTTTGATGCTGTTAAAATCGGAGAAAAGCTTTTAGTGAGAGCTGGGGGGATTTCTGATAGGGCAGAGAAAAATATTCATGGTAAAAATAAAAACCTGAGAAATGAGACTGATCTCCCACCCCTTCACATTTCTTCCTTTCCTGTGTTCTCCAGTGACTCTGCTCCCTAATTTATGAGGAGAGGGAATGTTGGTCCCCCTGTGAGCAGATGCAGCTGGGGGTGGGTGCTGCTGTTCCCACAGCCTCTCCCCTCCAAGCAGCACATTCCCAGCTCTGCCAGATTCCCATTAATGAACTGGAAATATTTATGCCATGAGGATTAAGAAGCTGACGCTGATAAATAGTGCTGGGGATGACAAATCCTTGCAATTGCCAAAGAACTGGGTGGCTCTGTGTGTTGGCTGTGTCCTCTGCAGGACCTGCTGCACCAAAGGGGCTTGGAAACCTCAAAAAGCTGCTAAGGCATCTTTGAAGAACCATTTCTCTCTGCTTATGTGTCATTTTAGATCACTTTTCCACGGATAAAACCATCCCAGTGAGCACCCAGATATCCAGCACACCCAGCCAGTGCTACTTGTGCCAGCTGCCCCAGCTGGGAAAAAGGGGTTTTTAGGCAAATTCTCCGGCATGGAGAATTCCATGATCCTAAAATCATGGAATCAGAGTGGTTTGGGTTGGATCTTAAAGACCAGCTTGTTCCAATCCACACCTTCCACTATCCCAGTTGCTCTGACCCAGTTGCTCTGACCCTCTGACACTGCCAGGGATGGGATTTTCATCCCTGGAAGGGATAATCTGGAGGCCTTTCTCAGCTGTGTTTCCTGCCTGCTCCAGGAGTCTCCTTTTCTCATTGCTCGAATCCATCTTGAAATTTGGGCCCCTGAGTGACTCTGCAAACAGGTTAGTGAAAAATCTATATGTTAGAATAATGCAGAGGGTAATGAATGACTTCTTAATAGCTGGGAAATAAAGTTCCAGCCAGCTGAATAAAGCTTTGTGGCTCTGGACTTGGACTTTATACTACATAGGCTTTTAAAATAAACCATAAATTCCTTGAGTTTTACTATTGAAAGACTTAACTATTCAAGTAGGGAAAGTGAAATATAGATTGTATTGGAAGAAAATGAATGCCTGAGCTTTCTTTATAGCTGAAGCAAGACTGACTATGGCAGGCTACCCTTTTTATAAGGGGAAAAATATTAATTCACTATTTAACTCGCTATCAAATGCATCATGAACAGCTTCTGGTAGTCATTGCTGTGATTTTTACTCCACAAAGAGTGTCAGAGAGGCTTGAGAGATAGCTGAGCCTCTTCCCAGGGTTGTAAAATAACTGCATCCCATGCATCCCATACTTTTACAGCACCTGGATTTAAAAGCCTCATCTCCATTTTTTGGGAGGTTGTGTTAGATATGATTTGGTTTTGAAGCAAGATAATCCCAGAAGGCAAAGGATTAACCTCCTGTGACATTAATCCCTGCAAACTTCCCTGGCTGCTCCAAAAACACCGAGGAGCTGCATTTATGGGGAATTTCAAAGGACTTTGAGGGGTGTTCTGATCAGCCCCATAACTCTGAAGAAAAGAGGGACAAGGAAAGGGTTGGGAGCAGAATATTTAATCCTCGTCCACCCCTTTTTGGTGAAACTATTTGTCTTTGTTGTAGTTCTTTCTTAAATGGGTTCTTTAATCCCTGGGTTCCTGTTGAGCTGAGAGGGAATTGCAGTGGGAATTCAGGGCTGGTTGTGACTACAGAGCTTTATTTTATAAATTTATTTTCCTTTTTTTTTTTTTTCTAGGATATACCAGAAAGAAAAATGTGTCTGATAATGATAAGAGCTGAACTTGTTAATTTGGGGTGTGGGAGGGGGTTGTTCTGTTGGGGACCTCGTGCTTGAGCCACTTTTAGTCTTGGGATTTGACTCAGGGTTGCTGCAGTTAGGGAATGGACAGACTTTTGTCTCCTGGAATTTAATAGATGTGTTAATCTCCCTATAAAATTCACATTTTATAGTTATATGATGTTTTTTAGTCGCTGAGGGCAAGTTGCTGCAAGGGCTCACAACTGCCTGAGCTTCAACATCTATAAGGCAGTTCCTTGATGGTCATAAGCTGGTGAATGGGATTTTTTTTGTTTTCTGTGGAAGTTTGGATGAATCCCTCTATTTTTCTTAGCTTAAATTGTGAGTAAAATGTAAGAAAATTGTAAGGAAATTTAGGGAAATGAAGTGCACTGTATTTCTCATGTGTGTGTATATATATATATATGAAGATATTGTTATATATATATGGGGAATATATATGATAATGAAATACACGTGATTTATATATATTTTATTATTTTTCTTGATATATTTATATATTTTATTCCTTTTCTGTGTGTCTGAGTGAGACCAGCAGGGCCACACCAGCTTAGGTTTGAGTGAGGCCTGGATTCTTTACCCTGGAAATTGTAGAGAGCAAAGATAAAGTTGTGCATCCAGACATATAAAATCTTGTCCTGCAGGAAGCTGATCCTGGAAACAAACTTTGCATCCCATTGATTCACCCTGAGCCAGAGAGGAGGTCACAGCCTTTTGGGGTCCCTCTGCACCAACCTCATGGCACCTTCCAGAAAAAGGCCTCCCAACACCACTGAGAAGGGGAACGTCAGGGAGTTCATCCACTTGATGGCATTTTAATGCAACTTCATGTCTAATGATGTTACTCCTTCATTCAGACAGCAGGGACATGGCACGTTCCAGGAGGTGGAAGCTGGAGTTGGATAAATTGAACCTGGCTGAGGAGGCGGCGGATGAAAGTGGGAGTAATTAATCATCTGGATCACTCCGTGAGGGAAAGTGGGAAACACATCATTATCAGGAGCCTTAAAATGAAAAGGGGGGACAGGTGCTGGCTCTCTGAATGATGCAGCTTGGCCCAGCTGCAGGTGGAGGGATTTGGGAATATTTTGTGCCCCCAGGGAAGGAATTTTCACCCCTGGAAGGTCTCGGGGCCACGCTGCGAGGCGTCTGCTCAGTGCAGGGAACCTGGATGGGTTTTGCAGTGTCTGCGTCCTGGGAGCCCATCAAAATTCACAAAGCTGAAAGATTCCTGCTGTCTTCTGACTCTTCTGCTGCAAGTGGAGCGATTCCAAAATTAGGTATGAGTTTAAGGGGAAAAACCCCCGAATGGAGCTCCCCAGTTCTCCCTGGGAAGCCAAACACCCCGAGAACTGCTCCACAAGTCTGAGCCACAACCAAGTGGGTCACTGAGAAACTTCAGGAATCTGGGGATTCTTCTGATATGTGCCTGTATTTGCTTGACCTGCTTTTTCCTTATCCATAAACCATTTAATTAACTGTATTTTAGGGCCCTGAGCTGCACAACTGCTGTTGTTGTTTAATTGCCTCCACTAAACCCTCCTTTTTGTGCGTGTCGCCGGTGAGTGATTTGCTCTGTGGCACTTGCAGCTCCACAAAACGACTCCATCGAGCTGTTTGGCTGCTAATATTTGCCTGTGATTAATTTTTTTTTTATTTTTTGGGTGTTTTTTCCTCTCAAACTACTGTCAGCAGGTGTGTGGAGAACAGCCCAGTTACATATGCACGGAGTTCTCAGCTGAGCTGTCGCCGTGCATTAAGAGCTGGATAAACAGCTTCCTGGGTTTTACACCAAGGTAAATATTAATCTCTTTGCATGAAGTGGTGATGGAAAAACCCAGGGCAAACAGCAATATTAATAAACCTTAACAGCTTGAAGCAGTGCAGAGCCAGGGCTCCTTCCCCTCCCCTTTGTGCTGGTTGCTCTGCCGGGTGGTGAAACACAGGATTTTTGGATGAGGGGTGGTTTGTGAGTGGACACGAGGTTTGGGTGTCAACCTGGGGGTCTCCCCACAGCCTGACACAGCTCTGATTGTCCAAACTCCAGTGGGAACTGGGAATTTCCTGTTTTAGGTGGATGCAAAGCAGTGGAAGACTGAGAGAGCTGAGGGGGTTCACCTGGAGAAGAAAAGGCTCCAGGGAGACCTTGGAGCCCCTTCCAGAGCTTCAGGAGAGCTGGAGAGAGACTTGGGACAATGGATGGAGGGACAGGACAAGGGAAATGGCTTAAAAATGAAAGAAAATAAGTTTAGATTGGATATTAGGAAGAAATTCTTGGCTGGGAGGGTGGGGAAGCCCTGGCACGAGTTGCCCAGAGGAGCTGTGGCTGCCCCTGGATCCCTGGAATTGTCCAAGGCCAGGTTGGAGCAACCTGGGCTAGTGGAAGGTTGCAGGGGGATGGAACGAGATGATCTTTAAGGTCCCTTCCAACCCAAACCATCCTGGGACTCCATGATGATTAAATGCCCCCTAGAAGAGAATGAGACAAGATGGGTGATCTGGGCTGATCTAAGGCCCAATTCCAACATGGACAACTCCCAGTGCAATTCCCCTTCACCAAAACCCCAAGTGGAAATTAAAACCTCATTAGAAAATCCCATTAGAAATCAAAACTTGACTTAACCTGCAGGTGACAAGTGCTGCAGGTGACAATGAGCTCCTGTGACAGGTTTGGTGAGATCATTGTCGTGGTGGAAACCAGAGTGAAGACTCATTGTACCTCTTGGCAGGGGAGAAAGGTGGCTTGGCCATGGATTTGCTGCTCTTAAACAAGGAAAATGTCCCTGACAAAGCTGGTTTGACTGATTCTGATCCCGACATGGCAGGACAGGACTTGTGCCACCCAAGGAGGGGACACAGGGATGACTGTGGGCTTGGCTGGATGAGCTGAACTGCCTGAGAAAATCCTGGATAAATTGCTCCATAATGCTTCCCTCCCAGTGCCAGCTGGGTCAAATAATGGCTGCATTTAACACCCAGATCAAACAACGGCTTCCTCTGCTCGGGGCAGGGTTGTGAAATATGGGTTGTTTGGCTCCAGGGCTGTGCAATTCCTCACATCCTCACTGGAAAAACGTCCCTGAGCTCTTTTGGCCGTGGTTGTTTCCTCCCCCTGCCACGTCCCTCCGTTTGATTTTGGTGGGAAGCCGTGCCTGCTCCGTTGGGAAACGTTTCTGGGTCAACCCTTCCCAACCTTTCAGCGCGTTAATCGCGGTGGCGTGGCTTTGATTAAGCTGCAAAGTGTTCTCTTCCTAATTTAGCTTTACAAATTAATAAGGGGATGACTGATTGGCCACAGGCTGGTGGTGATTTGCTGTCACTCTTGGCAGGGGCAGTGGGAAGGTGAGAGTCACTCCCTGTTTCAAAAGCAGGTGGAAAAGGGCATAAAATCTGATAAATCCTGACTTGCCAGAGTGTTTGGGCTTGGGAACAACTGCAGCTCCTTCATTTTTATCGTGGGAAAATGAATTAAAAAGCCCTTTGTATGAGCACAGGGGGTAAGTTGTCTTTCCTTAGGCGTGCACGGAGAGAGTGACCCTGCACCTCCCTTCTCTGCTCTGCAAAGGGTTTGATTTTAAACAGTGTTTCCCACATGGATATTTTTTACTCTGAAAGTGTAGCAATTCCAGCCTGTGACCCAGGTTTAAAACAGAGCAGGGAGACGTTTAACAAAGGGGCTAAAACGCTGTTCCTTGGAACGTGGCACCGATGTCTGTGCACTGGAGCGAGAATTAATAATGGCTGAACCACGTTCATTTTCCAGGGATGTTGGGGTGGGAGCCCTGGAGGAAGGAGACATGGACTTGGAAGGAAGTTTCTGTCAGGATCAGCGGCTTTCCTCCCGAGTCAGTGCTCGTAGGATGCTCCAAAAGAATGTCCTGTGATTATACAACTGGAAATATTTTAATTAAGCACTGCAGCCTGGCTTGCTGAGTGAATGCAAAGCGTATGGAAATAACTCCCTGAGCCTCGTGGGCTCTGGGCAGAAATGAGCTATGCAGGACATGAAAACTTGCTTTTTAGGATTAAAATGTTTCCAGTTGCTTAAGTGAGAAACCCTTTTTTTTTTTTTTCTTTCTCTTTTTTGGTGTTAACAACAGTGACTGAAGGTGAGCCAGAGCTGCTTCCTCCTCGCTGGAACTTGATAACATGGGGGGGGTATCAATCAGCTTTTACTGAATTAACATTTCACTGATAGTGATGCACAAAGCCTTTTAATGAGGACTTTCAAGTCCCCCAGCTCCGGGTTTTTTTGCCTGCCTGTTCCTTAGCAACAGAGGGGATTGGCAGGCAGCAGGGGTTTGATGTGTTCTTACATAAAGGATTTACAGTGCTGGAAATGGCATGCAAAAAAAAAAAAAAAAAATTAGGATAATTGTGTGTTATTGTTTTGGCACAAAGTTCAAAGATAAACAAACAACCTTTGGGCCCTTAGAAGCTTCCTGTGCCGTTCTTGTTCCTTCCTCTGTTCTCCTGGAGAAGTTATCCACCGAGTCTGGAGCTGAAATTAAGCAGACTTTTGTCTGTTTTCTAGAAATTACCACATCAGAGCAGAAAAAGCAGAGGTTGTTGATCTATATTAGAAAGGAGAATTAAGGCACAGAAAGGAAACAAATGCTCTACAAGGCTTGGGCAAAGCTGCAGCTTGGTGGTGGTGGTGGCACCTCCAGCCACCAGCCTGGAGAAGAAAAGGCTCTGGGAGACCTGAGAGCACCTTCCAGGGTCTAAAGGGGCTCCAGGAGAGCTGGAGAGGGACTGGGGACAAGGGATGGAGGGACAGGACACAGGGAATGGCTTCCCACTGCCAGAGGGCAGGGATAGGTGGGATATTGGGAAGGAATTCTTGGCTGGGAGGGTGGTGATGCCCTGGCACAGGTTGCTCAGAGAAGCTGTGGCTGCCCCTGGATCCCTGGAAGTGTCCAAGGCCAGGCTGGAGCAACCTGGGCTGGTGGAAGATGTCCCTGCCCATGGCAGGGGGTGGAATGAGATGATCTTTATGATCCCTTCCAACCCAAACCATTCCAGGATTCTGTGATCCTATGATTCTGTGTGAAGGGATGTCCTGGGAATGCAGCCCTCCAGGGTTCTGTGGTGGAAGCAAGCACTCAGTCCCTCTTTTCCGTGCTTCCCATGTCTGCTTGGTCTCATTTGCCCTTGCAGAGGAGGGATGGGGCAGCCACAGCTTCTCTGGGCAAACTGTGCCAGGCCTCCCCACCCTCCCAGCCAAGAATTCCTTCCCAATCTCCCGTCTAATCCCACCCTCTGGCTTGGTGGTGTACGAGAGGATCATAGAACAGAGTCACAGAATGGTTTGGGTTGGAAGGGACCTTAAAGCCCATCTCATTCCACCCCCTGCCATGGGCAGGGACACCTTCCAACATCCCAGGTTGCTCCAAGCCCCGCCCAACCCGGCCTTAAAATATTTTCCAAACTAACTGTGCATTAATCCTTCTCTTTCTGCCTTCCAGGCACTCCCCTGAGCACACAACCACAACTATTCCACCCCAAAAGCTGCTGACAGAGGCAGGGAGATGATCAGTGTTGAGAGAACACCTTCACTGGGAAGCACCCACCTCCTTTCCGTGGGATTCCACCCCTGAGCCTCCCTGAGCTCCTGGAACACATCAAAGCCTGGTGCAAAGCGGATGATGCCAATTAGGCTTTTCTTTAATGAGCTTTTCATGTGCTGCCTTCCCACTCAGAGGAGGGAGGGGTCTTGAAGCCTCCTTGGTCCCTGCTGAAGTTGGGTGTGAGTCAGACTCTGGCAGAGCCTCAGCACCACCGTGGCTGCCTTGGCCTGGCAACACTTTGCAGCAGCCTGGAGAGGATTTTAATCTTTACAAAGTTTCAGTGCAAGGATCATCCAGTCCAACCCCTGGCCCTGCACAGACACCCCAACAATCCCACCCTGTCCCTGAGAGTGTTGTCCAAACCCTCCTGGAGCTCTGGCAGCCTTGGGGCCGTGCCCACTGCCCTGGGCAGCCTGGGCAGTGCCAACCACCCTCTGGGGGAAGAACCTTTTCCTGAGATCCAACCTGACCCTGCCCTGTCCCAGCTCCAGGCCATTCCCTGGGTGCTGTCCCTGGTCCCCCCAGAGCAGAGCTCACTGCCTGCCCCTCCTCTGCCCCTCCTGAGGGATTTGCACCTGCAGTGAGGTCTCCCCTCAGTCTCCTCTTCTCCAGCTGAACACACCAAGTGCCCTCAGTGTCCTCACACGGCCCCTCAAGGCCCCTCCTCATCCTCGTGGCCACCTTTGGACCCACGTGCCTTTTCCTTCCCTGGTCTGAGAACACAAGACAGAGCTGCTCCACTGAATCCTAAACCTTTGGCCACCCCCTTGAAGGAAAACCAATTAAAACTGTAGGAAACCCACCCAGTTTGTTCCTGATGTGGGTCCTTTATGTGAGTGCCCAATATTTTACGAGGGGCTGAGTTGATTTTAGGGCTGCCCACGGGGCAGGTGCCTGCAAAGCCTTTGCTGCTGATGCAGGACCTGTGCAGGAACAGAGCTGCTGGTCCTGCTTGTTTCATCCCACCTTCCCTTGTGCAACAACCCAAATTCCTTAACGAAAAAAAATTACAACCCAACCCCAAACCGAAGCGAGAACAGCAAGAAAACCTCTGCAAATGCTTCCTGGGGATTTTATGAGCTAAAAACTGCTTCTTGCTCTGTTCCAAGAGGAGGACATCAATCCCTGTGCAGCAGCAGAAGACACCTGGTACCTGTCAACCCACAGGTTAACCCTTCCCTCCCATCCCACTGCCAAGGATGAGCTTCTCCCACCGAGCCACTTGTGTCTCTTTAGCACTGACTTGAAGCTGCCCGGCTTAACCCTGCTCAGAATAATCTGTAATGCTAATTAAAAAGAATGATGACTTATTTAGTTATTCCAGTCTGTTTCCTGGGGGCATTTTGGCAGGCTCAGGCACGAGGGAACTGATCCATGTGCTGTTACTGAATCCCTGTTGCCTGGATCAGTCCAGCCTGCGCCCTCAGAAGGTGGTTGTGCAGCCAATATTTAGGCACCAAACTCTCAGATCATTCTCCCCCTGGAATCTTTGGCTGACAGCACCTTTTTTTTCCAGGGGGAAAAGCACTCCCACCCCCCTCCCCCCCCAGCAATCCCATGGATAAGGAAGGGATGTACCTGTTACCTGCTTCTGCCAGTGGGTTGTGCCACTCCACTGTGCCAGAGCTGCAAACACCACCCAGCTCTGGCTCTGCCGCTCTCTGCTCTTTGCTCATCCATCTCAATTCTTCCCAGTGCCTGTTATCCAAGGAAAACTTCATCTCCAGCAATCCCATCGTCAGAGTTGAGGTTTCCAGGTGTGAAGTGCAGGGTCTTGTTTGTGGTGTCGAAGCTGGGAAATGCAAGGGGGTCACAGGTGAGTGCTTTGGCTGCTTAAAGAATCATCCTCAGAGGCATCAGCAGAAGCAGGTTTAATTTAAATCAAATAAAGTTCGATTTCAAGGCTCACTCTGCTGCTACATAGATAAACACACAAAGGAAAATTGGATCAGAATCAATTTAAAATGATCTGAATGAAGGCCTGGGATGCAAAAGGTTAAGAGTGCAGAGGGTGAGGGAGACCCTCGTGGGGTCGTGAGCTTCAGGGTGGACCCCCCCCCCTTATTAAATTCAGCCTCAGACTTGATCAATGGTTTGATGTCCAAAGGATTTAGCAGCACTTAATCACTGACTAATTTAACACTTGTAGCAAATTCTATTGAACCACTTTGTGAGCACAGCAGTGACTGAACTCCGGATCTGGCAATATTCCTGCTGCAGGAATACCCCGTAAAACAATTCACTCAAAAAAGAGTGTGGAAAGGTACAGACCTGGGAGAACCTGCCCCTAATTTCGGAGAAATACTCCCTTTGCATCTCTCAGCTGCTGAAGGGTTGAGCCTTGAGGACTGGGGGTGTCAGCCCAGGTCCCATCACCAGCTTTTGGTGGTGGCTCTCCAGGTATCACGAACTTGAGAGTTTAATATCCCGGATTCTTATCCCAGAATGTTCTGAGGTGGAAGGGACCCTCAAGGATCCTCGAGTCCAACTCTTAAGTGAATGGGAATTCCCATATGGGAATCACACCTGCAACCTGGGTGTTTTTAGCACCAGCTCTCACCAGCTGAGCCAAGCTCAAGGTGTCCCATTCTGAGGGAAAATGCCAAGGTCCAGGAGGGCTCCAAGGGCCTCACATGGAACCACAGCTTATAGGGTTGTGAGATACCTGCCTTTAGTCATCTGTGAGTCTCCAGGATGATTCATGGCATGTTCCAAGGCTGTAGGAAAAGTCTCTCTCATTCCCTACCTCGGTGAGGCAACAGAAGCTCCCGGTACGGACGGTGCCGTCCTCGCCGGAGTCACGGCTGAGTCATGGATAAGGCTGGGAGAAGCATCACCACTCAACTCATTACATAATGCTGAGGCCTGAGGGGAATTCCTGGAATCCTAGAGTGGCTCAAGGAATGGGGTGAAGGGCAAACCCACCACCACAAGGGGCTGAGAGAAGAAGAAGCAAAAGGACTCTATTCTTAGCTGGAAAACGTCTTTTGAAAGTGTGACAAAAGCTCATTTGCCTTTGAACATTGGGAAATAGTCATTATATGACCCACTTAGGCAGTGCCCCATTTTGTCCAAAATACTGATTATTAATCCTTAATTTCACCCCCCCCCTTATTATAGAAGTTTGAGGGAATTTTATAGGCAGTGTTTTTTTTCCCCCTCGGACTCTTTAGTCACTACTGTTTGTTTAAAAAGACAGAAAGTTTGAGGAGAAATGACACTTTAAATGTAAAACCTCTGAACTAATCTCTGCTTTTATAGTCAATTAGTTCAGTGAAATAGTGCAGCACATTACCATGTGCTATATATATATATGGTTGTGCTTGAAAGACACTTGCTTGGAGGCCACGGACTTGCTTTTCCCAGTGGTCTGGGACAACACTGAAGATGTCCAAGTGACTTTTCCTGAGGGCACAAGGGTTGTGGGAGGGTCACCACCAAATCCTGAGCCCGTGGGCTGCCGCGTCCCCCCCCTTTTACTCGTTTCTTGGCCCTCTCTAAATATCTCTACATTTTAATTACAAACCAGATCTCCTGAACCACCAAGCTCTTTGCTCAGCGAGACCCCCCCAGCGCTGCAAACCCCCAAAATTTGGAAACCTGACTTGGTATTCTGCGTGTTTGAAAGGAAAAGCTGCTCCTCTTTGGTCTGATAAGGAGCAGGGTGGAACACACTCTTTGCTGGTTTTAATGCATCCAGATGAAAAGCACTCCCTGACATTTTCTTCCCTAAACTCAGCGCCTTAATATTCAGCAGTCTCGCCCCTTCATTATGTTAAATGCCTTTTAAAAAGTAACCAGAGCTGTGTGGAGGAGGCCCACTGGCATACAAAATGGCTCCTTCTCCATAAAAATGCAAATGAAGCCTCTGGAAGCGGAGGTCTTGCTCGTTTGTATAGAAAATAAATAAAAAAAAAAAGGGTTTCAAACAGAGCCCGGAGGAAACTCTGCTCGCAACAGGATGTTCAGTGATGTCAGCAGCCCAATAATATTATTTCTCAGCTCTCTCCCAAGTGTTCAGTTTTGGTTTTAACCCTAAATTGCCACCATGACTCAGCTGAGTCTCCTGTCAGGTCCCTGCTTTTCCAGGACCTTCATGAAGGCCGTGGAAAAGGAAGGGTTTTCAGGTGAATGATCATCCAAAAATATCTATACACCCACACTGAGTGGTTACTTGTTCTTGGACGTGATTATCCTTTCTGGAGGATGTGTGCCCATTCCCACATGCAGGTGAGAAAAAAACAACCAAAACCCAAAGAATATTGCAAGAACCTGAGAATTTTCCCAAGGTTCTCACCTGGAAATGTGTGGATATTTCTATTTCCATCCATTGAAATGTTGCAGTGGAAGGTGCCCTGGTCCAGTGGAAGGTGTCCCTGCCCATGGCAGAGGGTTGGAATGAGATGCTCTTTAAGGTCCCTTCCAAGCCAAGCCATTCTGGGATTCTCTGATTCTATAAATAGCATCACTACTGGGCTCTGCTTCTGCTCCCTGTGAGCAGCAGGATATTCCAAACATTCCAAAAGGCAGGAGAAAGGCACTAAAAGAAATGATTTACTCTTCCATCTCTTTGGGGTGATTCTCTTATGGCAGATGTTCTTCCCTGCAGTAACCTATATTTTCCCATGGAGGAGGAGTTGAGTCAAATCCCAAAACCTTGTGATGCTCCAGAGTTTTCCCACAGCACTGGGATGTGGCTGCTCTGGGGGTTGTGTGAGGAGCTGGAATATTTTGGTGCTGCTGAGCTGTCTTGTAGATGTGAAATATGGCCCTTGAACAAAGACAGAATTCTATGGAAACCCACAGAGCTGCAGTTTGGTTGATTTTATTCATTCCTGGAGGGAATGGGGCCTCACTGAACCTGCTTTGTGTTTGCCCAGGACACCAAAGGACCCCAAGCACAGGAGCTGGGTCACATTGAGCCCAGGTGACATTCACAACAGGTTGGGGACCAGAAATTGCGTCTGCAGTGATGCTGAGAGTCACACTGTTGGCAAAACCTTTGGATCATCTCCTCAGACCATTGGCAGTAAATCAGCTGTTACAATATTCCACAGAAACCTCTTCCAATGCTGGGGACGTTGGAAATGGGAGAGCCTTGGGCAGGTTTGGCAGACTCAACCCTGCAGATGCCACTCCCAGCATTTATCCACGTTGTGGACAGGCTCATCCTTCCATCTGCTGCTTCCAATGTATAGCCTTTATTACCCTTTTTTTGGTGTAATTTCTGTGAAGATTCAACGCCCCGTGCCAGGATTTCTCCCGTCGTAACTTTTGCAACACTTCTTGTTCTTGCTTATTTGTGCTTGGGCTCAGTCAGGCAGGAGCCACCACGCCAAGGTGTCTGCCACAGTAATTGTCTGGGCTCCCTTCCAGCTTTGGATCGTATTTCTGGAAGCACTTTGAGAATCCCAAGAGCCACAGAGGAGTTTGGCAGTGACTTCCCAGCCAGACTGTGCCCGGGGTTTGGAGGACCTGTGGTCCTGCCTCAGTGGCTGGGGTGGGGTTGTGCTGGGGCAGCTCTGTGGGTTTGGGATCAGGGGGATGTGGAGAAGGTGGGGGACTCCCAGTGAGCAATTCCATGCTGCTGTTCAGCTTTTTCTTCCAGAGGAGGCCACCAAGATGATTATGGGAATGGAGCAACGAGCTGGGATTGTTCGGCCTGGAGAAGAGAAGGATCCAGGGAGACCTGAGAGCCCCTTCCAGGGCCAAAAGGGGCTCCAGGAGAGCT
Source organism: Pseudopipra pipra (assembly GCF_036250125.1). Lineage (NCBI taxonomy): Eukaryota > Metazoa > Chordata > Aves > Passeriformes > Pipridae > Pseudopipra > Pseudopipra pipra. The sequence continues at coordinate 63,937,032 of NC_087554.1, forward strand.
GGAGAGGGACTGGGGACAAGGGGTGGAGGGACAGGACAAGGGGGATTGGCTTCAAAGTGAAAGAAAATAGGTTTACATTGGATATTAGGAAGAAATTCTTGGGAGGGAGGGTGGGGAGGCCCTGGCCCAGGTTGCCCAGAGAAGCTGTGGCTGCCCCTGGATCCCTGGAAGTGTCCAAGGCCAGGTTGGAGCAACCTGGGCTAGTGGGGGGTGTCCCTGCCTGTGGCAGGGGGTTTGGAATGAGATGATCTTTAAGATCCCTTCCAACCCAAACCATTCTGTGATTCTGGTCTCACCCCAGTGGAAAGCCAAGTGATGGGGATGGATTTCCTCCCTGAGCAGTTTTTGGGGCTCATCAGTGGGGTTGTGTCGTCACTGCATTTGTAACATATTTCATTGTCATTCATCTTCAGGCTTTTATTTGCTTGAAGCAGATATTGCTGAGGATTTCAAATTGCTTTGTAAGGCACTGGTTCACTTCAGTGGTGCTTGTTTTAGTTGCTTGAGCACCATGTACAGCCTCAAGCTCTGACACCCCTGCAGTGAGTCCTGGGGATGCTGATCCAGAGGACAACAGGCCTTGGAGGTGACCTGGGAGAGAAGGACTGGCCAGGAGAGTGTCTGGAGTGAAAATATCCAAACTTATGCTGCAGAATATGAAAATTCTTCCATGCTGTTAGCCAGGATCCATCTGGAGCCTTCTATTTAGAGGATTGTTTTGTTCCAGTCTTTGCTCCCATTGCTTTTCATCAATGCCAGGTGAAAAATGTCCTTTTTTTTGGATGTTCTTGAGATCCTTGCATGTCCCAGAACTGCCCACTGCTCGTTTGACTTTCATCACAAAGGAAACTGCACAGCAAGCCCTTGATCCATTATTTCAGTGCTTTTTTCGTGATGTTTGGTTCAATGCCATCTTCAGACCTTTGATGGTACAATAAGTCACCAAAAGCCCTCACACTCTGCAGGTTTCTGTGTCTGTTACCACAGCAGAGAAAACTTACGTGTTCCAAGAGTTTAGGTTGGGTCTGTGTTCCCTGTTTCCCTTCACAAAGGTGTTGTTTTCCAAATATGTGTTTAATCCTGGTGTTTCATCTTTCACTGTCTTCCCATGGATGGGAATACACAGCACAGACCCAGAGTGAGAGCAGTCCTGCACAGGTTTTACCTGGAAAACTTGGAGGTATAGCCCTCTGAAATCTGTTTATTATAGATGCAACCAGAAATATTTTGAGTTGGAGGGATCCAGTCCAACTCCTGGACCTGCACAGACACCCCAACAATCCCACCCTGACCCTGAGAGGATCATCCAAACCCTCCCTGAGCTCTGGCAGCCTTGGGGCCGTGCCCACTGCCCTGGGCAGCCTGGGCAGTGCCAACCACCCTCTGGGGGAAGAACTTCAGTTACTCTTAAATTATACTGGATATAAATATTTGGATTCTCATTTTTTGTGGAGAACTATCACAGAGAACATTGAATACCACGGAGAAGTTGTGGCTGCCCCATCCCTGGAAGTGTTTGAACAGGTTGGACGGGGCTTGGAGCAACCTGGGCTGGTGGAAGGTGTCCCTGCCCATGGCAGGGGGGGCAATGAGAGGGACTTGAAGGTCCCTTCCAACCCAAACCAGTCTGGGATTCCTCCTCCACCTGCCAAGGTGGGTGTTTTAGGAGCTCTCAATCCTGGCTTGGCTCCAGAATCAACTTCCCAGAATCCCAGAACCTGCTGAGCTGGAAGGGACCCCCAAGGCCCATCCAGTCCAACCCTCAGCCCTGCCCAGGAACATCCCCAAGAGTCCCCCCCTGTGCCCCAGAGGATCATCCAAACCCTCCTGGAGCTCTGGCAGCCTTGGGGCCGTGCCCACTGCCCTGGGCAGCCTGGGCAGTGCCAACCACCCTCTGGGGGAAGAACCTTCTCCTGAGATCCAACCTAAACCTCTCCCTGGCACAACTGAGGGTGCACTTGATCCTCTCATCAATAAAGATCTCAAACAGGACCGGCCCCGGTGCTGAGCTTGGGGAGCACCACGTGTGACCAACCACCAGCTGGATGTGATTCCATCCCCATCACTCTCCGGGCTCCACCATCAGCCAGTTTTCTCCCCAGTGAAGGGGACATCCACCCAAGGCAGGAACAGCCAGTTTCTCCAGGAGGGTGCTGCGGGAAACAGCATAAAATGCTTTACTAAAGTCCACCCAGACACATCCACAGCCTTTCCCTCATCCACTGCACAGGTCACCTTGTCACAGAAGGAGATCAGGTTGGTCAGGCAGGACCTTTCCCAAACCCAGGCTGGCTGGGGCTGATCCTGCACGTGCCGTGTGATGGCACCAAGAGGATCTGCTCCATGGCAGGCCTGGAGTTCCCCAAATCCTCCTTCCAGCCCTTCTGGTGGGTGGGAGTCACGTCTGTGACCCTGCAGAGGCCTGGGAGCTGCCCAGGGAACCACAACTGCTGGGGAATGATGGAAAAAGGCTCCCTCAGCACCCTTGGGTGGAGCCCATCCAGCCCTGTGTGTATCCAAGGGCTGTAGCAGGTCCCTGACCATTTTCCCTTGGATTTTGGGGGCTTCATTCTGCTCCCTGTCCCACTTTCCAGCTCTGGCTACCTGGAAAACAAGTAGTTTTGCTGCCAAGACTGAGGCAAAGAAGTCCTTAAGCACCTCAGTCTTCTCCTCATCCTTTATCACCATATTTCCACCCACATCCCCCAAAGGATGGAGATTCTCCATAGCCCTCCTTTCACCACTATTGGATTTACAGAAACATTTTTCTTGTCTTTTACAACAGCAGATTAAGTTCTAGTTGGGTTTTGGCCCGAGAAGAAAGATGATCCCAGCCTATCAAGTTTTTTCCAAGGTACTTTGAACAAAATAATTGAGCAGGAAAACCTCCGGGGCCTTCATTTCTCGAAATATTAAAATTGTGATGTAAATTATCTCATGCCTGGAGCAAAAAACTTATAAAATGTCAGGGTTGTCATGGTTTTAAATACACAAGCAGTCAATGCTTTGTCAACTCATATTGGAATTTTAGTCATCCAGATAAATTGTTGCTGCACACAGACACACACATAGGGCTGGTGGTGGGTTTTTTTTTTTTTTTGGAAACAGTAATGAACTTGCTTCTCAAAGGGTATTGAAGAGACCTGCAATTCCTGGCTTTCAGAAGCATCCCCAAAGGGAGCCAGATAATATCTTCAGAGCAAATCCACCTGAGTGTGGGGAGCTTATTTATGGGATGAGATTTGACTGTGCAAAATGATTTCTGCCACTGCATCCATTTATATTTTTGTCTTGGTGTTACTAATGGATACAGCAGCAGACCGTGAGGGAGGAACATTAAAGAAGCAGGGACTGGCTTGATCCAAATCACAGAACTCTAAAAAAAAAATTCAATTGGGAACAAACCTTTGAATACAAAACTTAGCTCGGGTTGGGTTGCGATTCAAATGGTGCATCCTTTGCAAATAAAACATCCCACCTCTTCCTGAAGGGGTGGTGGCTCCAGGCTCCAGGGCTGGATCCCAGGGGATCCCTGGGATGCTGGGTGGGATTTTGCAGCCCGTGAGATGGGATAATTTGGTGCTGCTGCTGCAGTAAATAGCCATTTACTGAATCCCCAAAACCCACAGGGAAAACAGGATGAGCTGTGCCTGGCTCAGCACACCCTCAGCACGTTCTGAGGGGCAGCCCTGGGGTAGCTCAAAGGTGTTTTCTTCTTCAGACTGTGGCTGGAAGAGCAGCAGCTCCCAGAGGGGATTTATGTGGCTGTAATTAATTTAATGTGGATTTACAGTCCTTACAAATACTTTATCCCTGCTGATAGAGAGTTTTCCTTCAGCCCTGGGAAGAGGTGGCTCTGGGAAGATCTCTTTGTGGCCTCTCAGTGCTTGAAGGGTCTTATAAAAAAAGGGAGGGTGACTTTTTCCTTGGACAGATCGTGATGGGACAAGGGGGAATGGTTTCAAACCAAAAGAGGAGAGATTTAGATTGAATATTAGGAAGCAATTCCTGATTGTGAAGATGAGGAGGCCCTGGCGCAGGTTGCCCAGAGAAGCTGTGGCTGCCCCTGGATCCCTGGAAGTGTCCAAGGCCAGGTTGGACGGGGCTTGGAGCAACCTGGGATAGTGGAGGGTGTCCCTGCCTTGGCAGGGATTTGGAATGAGGTGGGCTTTAAAGTCCCTTCCAACCCAAACCATTCCATGATTCTATCACTCCTAGGATCTGATCCAGTACTTTTCAGGTAAGGACACGACATTCCTGCAAGGTACAGGATGATTTTTCTTTCTTGTCCTCAGCTTCTCCCTCTATTGGGTTTTTGCTTCCCAACTTCACTATCATCAACATCCATCTGACCACATTGAAGTGTCTTCGTTGTGTAGGGAGCCAGATGAACCTGGTTTATATTTTCTCTTTTGTTTAACTTCTCCCCTAATGAAATTCTGCATCCTGAGCTCTTTTGTTTGGCACCGCATCCATCCCGGCATTGTTTGGTGCCTGTTTGTTTACAGCATCCCATCCCGAGCAATCAAAGGGCTAATTTAATCTGCCTTCCTTTGTGCTGCTGATTAAAAGGGAGCATGAGAGAGAGAGAGAGAGAGAGAGATGGCAGCACATGACCTCACTGATGCACAGTGGAGTGGCACAAAATGGGTTTAATTCAGTTCTGCTCAAGGCCAACCGCGCCGAGATCTTCTTGTGCATCTCAGAGAGATGGAGCTGTGCTTTGAGATGTTGGCTGTGGGGGAAGCTGAGACAGCTGGTTTAGTTTAAAAGTCCACCTTTAAGTGTCTAAGTGAAAGGAATGAATGACTGAAGGTTGCAGGTGAAAAATCCTAGAGCTGCTAAAAAGCGGACGGTTGGCAGACTGTGATGTAAGAATATTGTATGAGCCAAATGGTTGGATGTAGAAGCAGCGAAAAAGGAGACAGAAAAATCCAGACAAGTTTGTCATCAGGATGATAATGCAGCTGTGAGTCCACCCACAGACAAACCTGAAACCTCACACAGGGAAATGCAGGAAACCACAAACAAAAGAAAATCACTGGCTGGGGTATTGCCCTAAGATGGTAAAACATTTATGTTAATAACTGTTAACGCTAACAGTTGCAAAACGGGGCAGATACTGGTGGCAGATACATTTAAAAAGAAAAAAATAAATAGAAGAACATGTTTAAAAAGGAGACTAGACCTCCTAAACTGCAATAAAATCAGTTGTACACCCCAAAACTTGTGAGGTGTCTTGGCAAGAGGAAACGAGGTGGGGCAGTGCTGGTCAGAGCAAAGTGCAGCAGAAAACGCTTCGAGAGCAATGCAAAGATTCCTGCACACTGATGCCTAAAATGAAATTCAGGGAGAAAAAAAAAACTCTGAGGAAAATTAGTTTTGAAGGTAAGATAAGGAAAGGGTTTTAATTTGTGCCTAGGCATAAGTTCCCGTGTCTCAGATGTTACAATTTATAATATTTTTTGTCCAATCCCAGGTTTTGTCCACCCACTGGCTTTTGCCCTGATCCACCCTCGAGGGTGGGGAATTGAGTTGAGGGTCTTTTTGGGACCCTTTCTTCATCAATCATCATCTTCTTCAGAGCACAAAGGGTACATGGTCACCCAGACTTTGACTGTGCTCTGAGGTTTAGGCCAAGGTACGAGTGTTCTCTAAACAAAATAGACCTGTCCTGACAAGAGACTGAACATTTTCTAATGGAATTCAGGGGATAATTGATATGGGGAGCGTGGAATGGGGCAATAGGGTTGGGGAATGTGTGTAGTTATGTTAAGGGAATAAAGGCTGCTGCTTCTAAATCTACTTCTACTATATAACTACTTATAAAGCTTATAAAAATTAGGAAAAATCAGAAAACTAGATGGACCTTAAGGCATCAGCACAGAGAAGTTAATTAGCAATAAAACATAGGGTAGTTATCCACTAAAATCCTGATCTATGTAAAAAAGTGGAGATATGCACAAATTCTGAAGGCATCCCTGTGTCATAAAGTCAATCCCATGCCTCGACTCCCAGCGATGGGACATCCCACCGTTGGCTGGTAGTGCCCTGCCCGAGGCAATTCCACATCCAAGAGGGCCTGGATGCATCCCAAACCGTCCTTGCCTGATTCTTGCCCCAGGCAGCTCCTTCCTTGGAAGGTGCTGTGTAAAACCTGCCCTCCCGGAGGCACAAATCCCCCCGGGGTTTTCCCGGCCGGATGATCCCGAGCGGGGCGGCGCCGACCCGTTCGCTCTCCTGCGCCGACGATTCCTCGAGCCGGCCCCGATTATTGTGTCAAAGAGAGCCAGTTTGTCCCTGGGCAGATTGACATGTGGCTCCTGGTGGCAGCAGCTTCCCCTGCAGTAATTGAAATGATCGTTCTTGGTGTGCATTGTCAGAAAATGACATTCCTGCTGATATCACGGGGGTGACTTATATTGGCTCCGGATAAACGGATATTGTCAGGTCCAAGCTGACAAGCTGTTTGCTTCTTTCAGGAGGAAATCTCGTTATTTCCAGGGATAACAGGCGGCAACAAGCCCTGGGAAGCTCGGTGGGCTGCTCTGGGGGTGAAAGGGAGGAGGTGTGAAGGAAGGGGCTGGGCAAAAGGGAGTCTGAACCCTTTCCTTGCAGGGCAAAGGCAGATCAAAACAGCCTCGAGGGGTCCTGAGCACAAATAACCCACTGGAGGACTTTGGGGTGGTCCAGGTGATCCAGTCCTGCTCCAGCTGGGGGTGAGGGAAAGGGGTTTGCTGCCCAAGCCTGTTTGTGTTTCCAAGGAACTCTTCTTCCCTCACCTCCAACTCTGCTGCTCTTTGTGAGCCCCCTTGGGAGGAGATTTCCCTTGGTTTGGGCACCCTCCAAAGCCATCAGGGAGGATCCCAGGAAAGGCTGTGGCATGGTAGGACTGTGACCACTCCCTCCTACACCACCAGTCCTTCTTAGTTCATCCTTTATCAGATTTTCTGGAGAAGCAGCAGCGTGGAAGAATGGACACAAGGTTTAACCTGTCTGAGGTTGCATTTTGCCCCATCTAAAAAATCCGAATGTTTTAGCCTCTCTCTCAAAGGATATTTGGAAAAATATCAGACCCTTCTAATTCCAATCAAGCTGCTGTTTAAGGAATATTTTCTTTTGTGGATTGCTCACCAGATTTTATTGGAATGTCTGTGAGATGCCAATCTAACTGTGGGCTGGTGAGACCCCACCTTGAGCACGGGGTCCAACTCTGGAATCCTTGGCACAAAGGACATGGAGCTGTTGGAGCAAGTTTAGAGGAGGCCCCAGAGATGCTCCAAGGGCTGGGGATTTTCAGCCTGGAGAAGAGAAGTCTCCAGGGACAACTTAGACCCTGTTCTGGTGCCTAAAGGGGCTCCAGGAGAGCTGGAGAGGGACGTGGGACAAGGGATGGAGGGAGAGCAGACAGGGAATGGCTTTAAGGTGGAAAAGGGGAGATTTAGGTGGGATATTGGGAAGGAATTCCTGGCTGGGAGGGTGGGGAGGCCCTGGCCCAGGTTGCCCAGAGAAGCTGTGGCTGCTCCTGGATCCCTGGAAGTGTTCCAGACCAGGTTGGATGACACTTGGAGCAACCTGGGCTAGTGGAAGGTGTCCCTGCCTTGGCAGGGGGTTGTACTAGAAGACCTTTAATTTCCCTTCCAGCCCAAACCATCCTATGATTCCATGACACTTGTTATATTCTTTTTTCTAAAATATCAAAACTTATTCTCAACCTCACCACTAAAAAGGACAGAAAAAAAAAAACCTCTTACGTCACAAAATAATGAAAGTGGAACAACAATCCACAGAAGGTTTGTATGTTAATAAATTGAAATGAAGCAACTTGTCAGATCCTGCCAGTTGCTCTTGGGCCAACATCTATATTTCATTAGTTATTATTAAATGCCAGGGAAGGAAGTCAAGAGCAGGGAGACAGTGATATAATTTGGGACCAATGGTGATTTCTGTATTTTGATGCCTCATGCCTTTATGAGAACAGACTGAACAGTGTGGTATAAACCCAGCCAAATAATATAGGAGGAGATGGCTGGAAAGAGAGAGCTTTGAGTATCATTACCAGCTCTCTTGCTCAAGAAGCAGTAAATCCAGGTGTAATGCTTTGCTGGGATGGACTACTTATGTTTCTTCCCCATTTTCTCTCCTCGGAGGCTCTCTCTGGGTCTAAGAGGGAATTAAGCATGTGAAAGCAGGGAAAAGTGCATCATCAGGGGGCAGAAATCATGTTTAGCACTTCAGGAAGAAAAGAGCAGCCTGGGAGGAGAGAAAATGATGGTGGAACAAGCTTGGGAAACAAAGCAGTTACGTGTCATGTCCTGAGCAGGCTCAAAGTGGGGCTGCTACAGAAACTGCTGGGCTTTTGTGTTTTTCTTCTTAATTCACATTCTTTTACCTGGAACACCACAGAGAGTGGGACTCATGGGGGAAATACACGTGATAAAAGACAAAAAATCCCCCTCCTAGAATCGCTTTGACTCCAGTTTCTCGATAATTACAGATGATAACGAGCAAAGGGTGTAAAATAACCCCCACCTGGAGATGCCCACGTGGACTTGGAATTTGGTGCTACCAAGGAAATCACCCTGAAGGGCTTTTGTGCCCAAAACACAGGTGCCTCCTGGCCTGAGTCAGCCTGCTGGGAAGGGATAAATTGGTTTCAGGGCTTCCCTTTGTGCCTGGGCTTTGGTTTGGCTGCAGGGATGGGTTTCTCCAGGTTTGGTGCTCCTTGGGTGGACGTGTTTCCTCCCCAGGGTGGGTTTTCTGCTTTTGGGATTGCTCAGAGGGGGAAATCAGGCAACTTTCTGCATCTTGGGAAGCTACAGAGCTGCTGGGAACCAAAGCTACGAGCGAGGCTTTCACCTGCGGAGACACACGGTAGGAAAAATGAATTTATAAACCCTTTTTTCATTTTTGCTGTGGTTGATGCAGTTGCTTAGTGATTTTTTTTTTTTTTTGCTTTAAGTGTTACATGTTGTCCCTAATATTCTGATAAACCTGCTTTTGATCATGAGGTTCCTTGTAAAGAGATGTTCCAGGTGTCTGATTCAAAGCTGTGGTGGCCCTGAAGTGCTGCTGTGGGTGTTGTTTGATGCTCTGTGCAGAGTTGTTTGATGCTGTGCTGGTAGAAGTGATCTCAAGGGATGTTTAGGCTGGAATATTAGGGAATATTTCTTTATAAAAAGGGTTGTCCAGCCTTGGCACAGCTGCCCAGGGCAGTGGTGGAGGCCCCATCCCTGGAGGGGTTTAAAAGCCCTGTGGATGTGACACTTGGTGCTGGGGGAACAGTTGGACTCGATGGCCTTGGAGAGCTTTTCCAGCCTTAATGATTGTGTGATTTTAAAGTGGAATGTGGAGGTTAAACCCTCCATCACTTGGTGGTGCCTCTGTTGTGTGGGTTGGTGCAACCACAGACCTCTGGGTGTTGCAGAAAGGCCCCATCTGTGAGCAGGTCTCTAATTTTGGGTGCCAAGCCGTGTTTTCCTTGAGCTGTAATTTCCGAGCTTTCAACCCAGATCAGAGCCTGATTGTGATAATAACTTCATTTATTGTGCTTCCTCAAACCCCTTGTTCTGGGCACCACGATGCCTGGTGGCTGTACATCCCCACAGCCATTTAATTTAATTTATTCAAGATTTTTTTCCAAGCAGTCTGAAGGCTTCTCTTCAAGTGCTCTTTCAAGCAGCAGCAGCAGCACAAGCTCTCGATGCACAGGGTAAACGTGGACAAGTGTAAGGCTTACTCTGAATGTGCTGTACCCGGTGAAAAAAGATTGGCTATGCCCACTCAAGAGGATCTATTCTCCTGGTGTATGCATTTCATGTCCTCCTGTAATGGAGGGCTGCAGTTACAGGCTTGAATGAGAGCAGAGATTTCCTGGCCAAACAAATCTCAGCAATTTTCTCACCGTTGCTGTTGATCTGAGGACAAGCTAAAATTAGATTTTTTTTTTTTTTTTCTTCAATCGCCGCCTGAACTTTCTGTCTCCCTTTAGCTGCATCTTTTAAGAATTGGGGGATTGTCTAAAACAAAACCTGCATGATGCAGTAGGAGCTGCCCTTTCACTGTGTTGTTATCTTTTCTTGCCAAGTTGTGCTTTTGAAAAGTAGATTTTTTTTTTTTTGGTGTTTTTTTTTGTCAGACTGATTCCAGCTGCTGTGAGCCCCTCTGGGAGGACTCACTGGGCCACCCAGGAAGGATGATAAATCCTGAATTATGCTGGAATGTGGAGATGGATTGATGGCTCGGAGAGGCTTTTAATGTGCCTGGGCTGTTTTGTTGGGATAATAGTTGGATATATGGTGGAAAGGGACTTTTAACAGGGCAAGGGGAAGGGGTTCAAATGGAAAGAGTAGGGATATTGGGAAGGAATTCCTGGCTGGGAGGATGGAGAGGCCCTGGCCCAGGTTGCCCAGAGAAGCTGTGGCTGCCCCTGGATCCCTGGAAGTGTCCAAGGCCAGGTTGGAGCAACCTGGAATAGTGGGAGGTGTCCCTGCCCATGGCAGGGGGTGGAACAAGATGATCCTTATGGTCTCTTCCAACCCAGGCCATTCCATGATTCTGTATTACTGGATAACAAGGGGAAGGCAAGTTGGAGAGACGGGGAGAGCAAACGGGAAAGGAAAATTTATAGGAATTTACACAAAAAGAGGGTTTTTTTCCTGCAGTTGTATCTGCAGGGAAGGTGTTTGTTTGGAAAACAGCTGGCACAGCTCTTCTGTGCCAGGGCAAAGGGCAGAGCTTGGGCACCACAACCCTAAACCAGTGCAGGGGGAGTGGGACTTCACCTCATTTCAACCCATTTTCAGGTGTGTTCTGCACAACTTGGTTGCAGACGAAGGTCTGGCTCAGTGTGTCTGGGACAGGAGGGGGAAAAACCACTTTTCTTGATCTGAGATTTGCAGCAGACACCTGGTTATAATTCCTATTTCTGCCAGGTGTGGCCGCAGAAATGCCTTTATCACGTGGCTTTCCCCATCCTTGAGATCACCCCCTCGTTTGGCTGGCTAAGATTTGACCCTCTATAACTGTGAGATCATAAAACTGCTTGGCCTTGGAGATGTATCCTGGCCAGAGCCAGCAGCTCACCCAAATCCTCTTTGGAGATCAGCTGGAACTGCTTTTCCCTTCACTCCACCCACTCCACGATGGGTCTTTGTGGGAGCCTTTATTCCCCACCCGATAACAACCTTCCTGCTCATCCCCCTGGTGCTCCAGCATCCCAAATGGATGCTTCCTTTGTGAAAGCTTTGCTATTTCGTGGGAGATATGAAATGCTTTGCTTATTTGCTTTTTTTCCCTGCTTTTTTTCCCCCCTTTATTTCTTTGTTTTCTCCCCACATCAAAGCCGTGGTAATTCGGCGGCGAGGCTGCTCTATTATACATGACATCCTCCCCTGCTCACAGCAGGCTCTCTTCCCAAGCACTCTTCAATCCTAGGAAACAAGGGCACTCATCCCTTTCTAAAGCAGCCCCTCGTTCTCGCAGCAGAGATTTGTTTGATATAGTTCTGTGCTGGTTTGATGGATGGGGACCGTGTTCCTTCGTTGCAGGTCGCATATTTAATCAGCGGAGGAGGCTCAGCAAAACAGCTTCAGCATCTTTTCCCCTCGGTTGGAACATGTTTTGGAGGGAGGGCGGGATAATTTCAGGGTGATTTTGGGTTTATCCATAATTCTGCCGCCTTCCAGAGTGGGACTTCTCTCGCCCCCCGTCTCATATCTCGACTTAACCCATCAAAAGTCATCGCCGAAATATCTGGATTGCACCAGATATAAAAATATCTGGAATCCAGGTGCAGGTGCTTCCTGCCAAATCCAAGGCATGTGAAGGTTTCCACCCCTTTGTGCGTGAGGGTTAATAATTTTGGATTGTCAGAGCCCCAGACTGAAGTTGTCAGAGAGCAGAGGTTCGGCCTCGTGAAGAGGATTTTGGAGGAGGGGGGAGGGAATTTTGACATGTGGCCACTTTGTCACTTAGGAATTAAAATGGAGAACTAAAAAGGCTTTACAGAGATGGAAAAGCAGCAATTTCTCAGTGGCAAATACTCAGTTTATGGTGTGTCTTCTGTCACTGATCCATTTTTCAAATGTTTTGTTACTAAATGTTTATTTTATAGATGCCATTTCCAAAGAATCAGCCTTCCCATCTCCTCTTTTTTCTTTTTTTTTTTTTTTTTTTTTTAAGGTGGTAATTTGGGGTTTTTCTTTGTAACCAGGTTGGATGGAGCTCTGGGCAGCCTGGTCTAGTGGAAGGTTCCCCTGCCCACGGCAGGGGGGTGGAATGAGATGGACTTTTTGGTCCCTTCCAACCCCAAAAATTCCGGAATTCTGTGAAAACGAGGTTGCAAGCCTTGAAGAGAAACAAAAGGCAGGTCGTGTGGTGGGAAGTTAATTAGGTGTGGAGCTCCCTGAGTGTGTCAATGGCATTGATTGCCTGATGGCAACAACAATTCCAGGGCTTTCAATACCAGATTGAACTGGTGCTGCCCAGAAAGGACTGAGCTGTCATTGGAGAAGCCCCGGAAGAGCAGAGTGGGCAATAAATTACAGCCCTCTGCTCCCACTGGCTGCTGGGCACTGGAAAACTGCTAATTTTAGTCTGACTCGCTAAGAGGACAATGGTGCTGACTGCTGTGTTCCTGGACTTCAACCTGAAGTACTTTCCATTTACAAAAATAAGGATATATCGACTCGGCCTGGAAGAATAAGTGTCTTCTGCTCGTTTAATCGGCTCCTCACACTCCTGCTCTGCTATGGGGGGGGATTATTGTCTCTCCTTGGTTCCTTATGGCTTCCTAATTCCTGCAGAATGCCCCTAATTGAAGCAGAACATCTCCTCTTTGTGCCACAGCCACAGTCAGAGCGTCACACAGCCCTTCCCACTTGTAGAGATGATCTCTAATTATTGCCACTCTCGGCTGTAAAAAAAAAATAAAATAAAAAAAAGGGGTGGTTTGTTTTGTTCTGCTGGAGAAGGAACTTAATTATTGTTGTGCTCACAAGTGCCAGCACGCCCTACACGACAATAAGAGCTTCATTAGGGGATCTGTTTGTGGTGCAGGCAACGTTTTCCCTCTCCTCTTCCCTGGGTAATAAAGTCGTTGAGCAAATAAACCTCGACCCATCACAAAAATCAAACCTTCCAATTGACTCCACGTGCAAAGATGGCTCAAAATTCAGGGAACAAGCTCAGTCTTGGCAGGCTCACAATGGGATACACACTCTTTGTCGACTCATTTGATATGTGATTATCAGCTCTAATAATAATGCATAAATAAGCAATTAAAGAGGCTGAGCTTGGCATGGCCTTAAGACAGAAATACTGTGAGTAATCTGAGTCATTTTAAAATGAGTTGTTTTGCTCTAATTTCTCTCCAATAGCCTTCAAATGAAGGGGTTGAGAGGTTGTGTGTGAAGCTGGAATGCTTTGGGTGCTTCCACAGCTCCAGTTACATCCTTAGGGATGATGGGACGTGGAACTGAGATTAGAGGCGAGGAAAATCTCTGCAACTCCCTTTGCTTCTGGGGGGCAGATTCCTGTAGAGAACTGATCCTTAAAAGTTTATTCAGGGGTTTATTTTCTGTTTCATGCCTGTCAGGGGTGCAAATGGCACCAGTTTTGGTGCTGGGAGAGCTGGGACAAAATTTAGGGGTGTTGGTGCTTAATTTCCTCTGTCATGCAGTTTTGACACCTGTCCTTTTAAATCTTATTTTAAATCACTTTTGGACATCATTTGATTAGAGCATGTCCTGTGTTTTTACCTTTCCCCTGGTTTTTCCTTGGATCTTGGGAGTATTTGGGATAATATGGCCATGGCTGATCACCCCATCAGTATCTGGATCTCAAATGGGATCCCAACTGTGTGAGAGCATCCAAGGACTGGGCAGGCTGCTTGATTTTTTTTTTTTTTCCCCATTTTGTGTGATTCCTGGGATTATGGGGTCTTCCTCAGGAGTCTGGCTGCTGGGGAAGGCTGATGGGGTGGCTGATCTCAGCCTTGCACAGTAGATTCCCACCTTGGCTGTAGAAAAGCAGTTGGTTGGACTGTGATTGAATCACAACTGTGATAATAAAAATCCCTCTGTCCTGCTGCCACCACCTCCTCCATGGTTCTTCTCCCTGCTCCAGTGAAGCTCTGGAAAACCTGATGGGAAGCTGGGACCCATTGGATAACCCCCCCCCAGGCTTGTATGATTTGGGAGATCTCAGGGCTCTGGAATATTTGTGAATTATCCTGAGAGGAACAGGTTTTCTGCTACTGTATTTTTCGGACAAAAATATGTTGTAATATCAGACATCCACCTGTTTTTCCACATTTTCCATTTTGGATCTTCCTGCAGCTGAAAGAAGCTGGTGGGATGCTGCTCCCTCCTTCCCAGTGCTGGTGTGGTAAAGGAGAACAGCCCAGAGCTGCTGCCACAGAGCACTGAGAGGGATTAATCAGAGAAACAAAAATGATATTACCAAAAAAAAAAAAAACTAAGCCAGCCCTGAGAGTCATTATTAGCTGAGCTGTGTGAGGAGGGGATGGCTGGAAAGTGAAGTTCCTGATTGAGGTTTGCAGCTCTAATGCTGAGGCCAGGTTGAGTTTTAACAGAAACAGCTCAAATTATCCCAATCTTTCATCAGCCTCGTATTAGGGCAGAGCTGAGAGATGCTGGTGCTTCATCTGGAACAAAAAGCACCTGGGATCCTCTGGTATATTATCGACTCTGGGTACAACTTGCCCTCACTGACACACATCTCACTTCGGTATTTTTAAAGAAAACCCTTTTAAAACTTCATTTATCGTGCTTTTGGGTTTGCCAGGGCCTGCTGGAGAGTTGTATGTTCCTAGGACAGCAGAGCTCTGGTGGCACATCCCCCTAATTCATCCTTCCCAAATCGCATACTGACGATGCGTCGCACGAATCCATCATCCCAAACAGAGCCTGCTGATCACCAGGGCTCCACTGATGGATTTGGGGGAGCTCTGAGCAAGAGGCCACCCTTCTGGTGACAGATTAACAGCACAGCCAGACTTGTTTGGCAAAAGTGGGGCGTGTGGAGCCCAGAACCTGGATTTCCTGGTGTGAGCAGGAAGGCAGCAGATGTATCTTTGGTTCCTGTGCGTGTGGTGGTGACATGAGGACAGATGTGAGAGTAAAGCTGTTCTGACGCCCACTCGTTCAGAGAGGAGTGGATTTACCAGGTGAGCTGAAGTGCAGGGGCTTAAATTCAGTTGGTGTTTGCTTGAGCTGGGTGTAAAACATGGGATAATAACAAACTTAAAGGCTGGTTTTCTCATGGCTTGGAAAAAAAAAACCCAAGTGAATCTGGTGTTTGTGTTCAGTGGTCCTTCAGCCAGATGGTGCAGGAGGTGTTCAGGACTACAAAGCATTTAATTCAAGGTGTTAAAATTGATGCCCCATCCTTGGAAGTGTCCAAGAGCAGGTTGGATGTGGCCTGGAGCAACCTGGTCTAGTGAAAGGTGTTCCTGCCCCCATCAGGGAGTTGGAACTAGATGGTCTTTAAGGTCCCTTCCAACCCAAGTCATTCCATGATTCTGTAAGAATGGCTTCCTCTGTATTATTCTGGTGGAAAGGAAGGACAAGGAATGTATCTCATGACCTTTAACTCTGAATATCCAGGAGCTCAGACCGTGACCAGGACCTCATTTTCCTTGCAGAAATATCATGAAGGTCCTTCATGACAAATTTTGGTCACAGGACAGTTTTAGTTTTCTTACTGTGGGATCATCCTTTGGAATGAGAAGCTTTTTATTGCTGAATGGAGAAATCCATGGTGGGCAAGAGAAGAGACCACGAGGAGACTTTTCTCAGAAGAAAGGAGTCTGTTGGATCTTTTTTTTCCTGACTTTAGCTGAACCCTGGTGTAGCTGGGAATGTCTCTGCTTCAGAGTTCATGGGTTTCATAATCTCAGTTCTCACGGGCTGTGGCAAGAGGTGTCTGACAACACACATGGGGCAGAGGGATCTGAATGGCTCAGTCCTGGCTCTGAGCTGGTTGTGTATGAGCAGAGAGTCAAAAACCTGTCTTCCTACCTCAGAAAGGGGATGTCCCCAGCAGTGGGACATCCTGCTTGACTTGGCCCTGTCCTCTCTCGGGGCAGTGTGCTCAAATCCAGCCAGGAGCTCCTGGTTGCTTTGCCTAATTCTTCCTTCAGCTGCTCAGGCTTTTAGGGAATGCCAGTCCCTGTTTCTGCTCCTAGTCTGCATTTTACAGGACATATCAACCATCTCACGTTGCACCCTTTCTAGAAGAGTATCTTGGATGAAAGGCCTGTGGTTTGCTGAAAGCAAAATTTGAGCAGTCCCAGAAGAAAAGGACTATTTTTTTATTAATGTAATTCCTCCCTGAGACCCAGAGGGCTGGAGATGATGATGAGGGGGGCTGGAGATGATGATGAGGGGGGCTGGAGATGATGATGAGGGGGGCTGGAGATGATGATGAGGGGGGCTGGAGATGATGATGAGGGGGGCTGGAGATGATGATGAGGGGGGCTGGAGATGATGATGAGGGGGGCTGGAGATGATGATGAGGGGGGCTGGAGATGATGATGAGGGGGGCTGGAGATGATGATGAGGGGGGCTGGAGATGATGATGAGGGGGGCTGGAGATGATGATGAGGGGGGCTGGAGATGAGGGTTTGTGTGTCTTCCTGCCACATGTGCTACAAAGAGTGATGTTAATCCCAAGAGCAATTGGAAGCATCACCTGGCACAGGGAGACCCACAAGTCTGTTGAAGAGGCGATTCATGAAGTCCCTAAAAGTCGGGATTTATGAAATCCATAAAGCTCCAGCAGGGTTGGGTTTGGAAGATGCTTCTCTTACCCAACCAGAGCTTTCACCTCCCTTTGGTTTCAGCTTTGTGAGCTCTGGTGTGGGATAACCCAGGACCCAACAGCTGGCAAAGGGCATCCCCGAGGGTGTGACCCCCAAAAATGTGTCACATCTGGACAGGGAGGGGCTCCAGGGCCATCCCACAGCAGCGCAGCCACCAAGGGACGGGAAGATCCTTCGGGAAGGTTATTTGTGTTGGATCCACTTATTTTTCTCTTCGACTTCCCACTTGCAAGCCCTGCTGGTTTTTCCACCTCAGGAAAGCTTTTTAGTTTCTGGAGATGATTTTTCTTAACTCTTTTACTACCTGAGAGCTGCCAGCAGAGATTTATTTATTTTTTTTTTTTTTCCTTGTGGGCTCCAAGCCGCTGGAAAACAGGAGCAGCAGAAGTGTGAAAAGTGGCTGATTTGATTGTGATGGAGTGTCTGTCAGGGAGGCACCACGATGCCCCGAGTCAGATCTATATTTCACCATTTCTGCAGAGTTCATGCCCCCACCTCCCGTTGTGGGCCGTAAATAACCTCGTGTGAGAGCGATGCTGCTTCTCCTTCCTCATCCTTCACATCTCCCTGGGTGGGAATCTGTGTGATTCCCTGACTGAACAGGCTCTGGAAAAACTTGAGGGGTGGCAAAAATGAGGCAAATAACACATATGCACCCAAAAAATAAGCCTGGGCAGCCCCCTCTTTTGGGAACGTGTTTTACTTTCCCCCTGCTTGAGCAGGAGGTGGGACAAGATGTTCCCAGTGTGTCCTTCCAGCCTCAGTGATCCCCCTGTGCACTTCATGGAATGTTTCTGATATTTTAGAAGTATAACAAAGGTCATTTTAGAGAGATACAAGCCTAGAGATGAGTGTCTACATTTTTACCCAAGTGGTGTTTTCTGCCTGGACCTGAGTAGATTTTGAGGGAATCCTGCAGGACATGAAGGGATGTTTGACCCAGTTTCTGTTTTATGAGAAGTGGGAGTTTAGGGCCAAGTTTTAAGCAAGGAGTGACAGGATGAGACAGTTTTTTTTTTTTGTTCTTGATGAAGGCTGAAGTGACTTTTTCAGCAGCCCAATGGCTTCCCAAAAACCATTTTCCTTTTTTGTAGGAAGAAACTCTTGGCTGTGAGGCCCTGGCAGAGGTTGCCCAGAGAAGCTGTGGCTGCCCCTGCATCCCTGGAAGTGTTCCAGGCCGGGTTAGATGGGGCTTGGAGCAACCTGGGATAGGGGGAGATGTAATTTTGGGTTTGAAGCTGCTTCAGTTTTATTTTTAAGTATGAAATCCAGGCTTGGAGCTCAAAACATTCAGCATATATTCCGGTTTATTTGCTGATAATCATTATAAATGGGCAGTGATGGGTGAAGCCAATGACCTTGGAGCATCCAAAGGTAAAAAGATTCAAGGCTCAGTTATCCCTTTCCCTCTGCTCTCCCTGGTACCTGGATACTTTCTGGTGCCATTTGGGTTCCAGCCACAGCTGATGGACATGATCAGCCATGGCCATGATACAGCAGTGCCCCAAATATTACCAAGATTTAGGTAAAAAACTAGGGAAAGGATAAAGATACAGGACATGCTTTAATCAAATTATGTCCAAAAGCGATTTAAAGTAAGATTTACAAGGACAGGTATCAAAACCATGACAGAGAAAGTTCCCCACCACCCCTAAATTTGCCACTTACATCCCTGAGAGGCATTATAAGCAGAAAATAAAGCTCTGACTAAACTTTTGAGGATCAATTCTCTGCCCAGCAGAAATCAAGGGAGCTGCAGAGATGTCCCTCACCTCTAATCTCAGTTCTATGTCCGTGTCCCATCATCCCTGAGGATGTAACTGGAGCTGTGGAAGCACCCACAGCATTCCAGTTTCACATGAAATTAAGGCAGGATTCTGGTTTCTTCCTCAAAGAAACTTTTATGTGAGTTTTAGGACTGGAGGTGTTTGGTCAAAGGTTGAACTTGATGATTCTGGAGGTCTTTTCCAACCTAAACGAGTCTGTGAAAAGTGGATTTTTTTTGACACTTAAATATCAAAGGGATGAAAAGAACTTTAATTGACTCATATTTAAATAACCGTGGAAAAAATGGTGGCCAACATAATTTTTTAATGAGTATATTCACCTGATTTTGGATATTTGTGCCAGGCAAAGGCTCCTGAAACATTTATAACCAGAAATCTCTGCCCTGTGTCACTGAATTCCACTGCTTGATTTGCTCGAATGCTTTGATGGCAGGAATTCTTTTGACAGGGAAGAATAACACAGGAGTTCAAACCCAGCACCTTGTCCTGGAAGCGAGGCCTTTTAATTCCAAGAATTCGAGTTGACAGATGGAT
The DNA here is from genome assembly GCF_036250125.1 of Pseudopipra pipra. Classification (NCBI taxonomy): domain Eukaryota; kingdom Metazoa; phylum Chordata; class Aves; order Passeriformes; family Pipridae; genus Pseudopipra; species Pseudopipra pipra. Next base: position 63,956,199 of record NC_087554.1, read on the forward strand.
CTGTACCACAGGAGCCCCCTGATTGCCTCTGAAACGCTTTCATGGCACCTGCAAAGTGGAAAAACCTCCCGGGGAACAGTTTTATCTAATTGTGACGAGGGTGATTATGAAATGCATCCATTACTGGGATTGCAGGGCCCTGTCAAAACAGGGATCCATTATCCCGGGAACGAGACGTGCACCAGGTACTGCTATTTTAGCAGACTCATTAGGCAACATAAACAGCTGAAAGAGAGAGAGGGGGGATAAATATTGTGAGGGAATACAGGGGAATAATAAATATATACTCCTATAAATTCGATATATTTTTGTGTACATATTACAGGGTCAGGGACAATTTTCCTTTCCAGCTTAGATGTCTTTGCTGCACGGAAAAACTTACACGGTGATTTAATTAAACTCACTGAAACAGCACTTCAGAAATGGGTTTATTAATTTTACACCATCTATGCCCATAACAGTGATCCTGATTTTTTAAATGTTAAAGGTTTCATAGGATTCTAGAACGGTTTGGATCAGAAGGGGCATTAAAGATCATTTTATCCCAACCCCCTGCCGTGGGCAGGAACACTTTCCACTAGACCAGGTTGCTCAGGGTCCCATCCAAAATTCCTGAGGGTCCCGTCCCATTTTCCTGGCAAAGACAACATGAAAATTTCAATATTCCTTGTAGGAGCACATGTTGTTTTACAGAACAGCAATGTTATTTCTAGAACAACATACTCCAAGCGGGAACAAGTGAAAAAAAATCCCTGAAATATTTGACAGGCAGCTCACAAAATATGTGTATTAATAGAGGACAAATTGCTCGGGTTTTTTTCCTAAGCGTGTGTGCACTTGTCACATTCTTGAAATAAATTTGTGGGTTAAAGCAATAGCTGTCACATGCAAGGTGCCAAAATCACTGTGATGGATAAGAAAACGGCGTCGGAGCCGGGAATTGGGGAAACATTTATCGGGATTAAACGATTCGACGCGGAACCGCCGGCCGAGCGCGAGGGGCCTGGAAGTTTTCTCCTGTCATTGGCAGTGACTTCAAAGGAAACACAGGAGAGAACAACCCCACCCCAGTGGTTGTCCTGCTGCTTCTCAGGCACATCCCAAAGATTTAAAGCCTCGGTGATGAGGCTCCGGTTGGAATTGCATTTCCATCCCGCGTTTACGGCGATGGGATATTGCCCGTTAAGCAAACAGCTTTTCAAACACTCTGAGCTCCCATCCTAATTTCCATTGATCACTTTTATGACACGATCATTGTCCCGGGGAGATGCTGCAATTTGGGAATATAATAAGCTGTGAATTGCTAAGGAGGCGGCCCGAGGATGTCCGTGTGTGGTGATCCTTCAAAAGCAGGCTGGGAAGGGGTCGTTTGTCAGGTCTTTGCTGTAATGACCATTTTCTGCACTCAGATTTCAGCCACAAAGTCTCTTCTTTTATGGGATGTAATACTGAGGGGAGCTGCCTCAGTATTATGTATGGGATGAAGCAGAGGTGGTGAGAACACGCTGTAGCTGGAAGGATGTTGTTTTGTCTCTCCCTGGAAGAGATTTGAGGTGGATGATAAATAACAATTGTATGTCAAATGCCACAATCAAAATGGAAAAGGTTTTAAATCTTGGAGTGCAGGTGACACTTTGACTGGGACACAGTTCTGGCAGTTGTCTGGTATAAACTGGCCGTAATTGAGAAATTAATAGAAATTAATAGTGGAAAAAACAACTTTACCAGTGAATTTGAAGAGGTTTGAGTCCACAAACACGACTGGGAGCACTTAACACTCTTTCCATGTGGATAAATAAAATCAGGATGTAGTGATAACTTCTGTGTCACTACAGCTGATTTTAACTTGATTAATGGGCACCACAATTTCTTGTAAGAGCTTTAAATTTAAACCCCACTCTTTACTTCTGTAACGATAAAACCTGCCACGTTAAGGTTGCTTTGCTGTCACCCTTCAGGGCATAAACATGCCAGGTGAACTTTCCCCAGCTGGGATGGTTTTCCTGGTGAATCATTAAATTTCCTTTCTCTGGAGCTGTAGAAAAAAAAATAATCCTTAGTGGATGAGTGACAACTTCTCCTGGATGACAGAGGACGAGGGAAAGACCACATGAGAAGATGCTGTAGCTGGAAGGCCGTTGTTTTGTCTCTCCCTGGAAGAGATTTGAGGTGGATGATAAATAACAATTGTATGTCAAATGCCACAATCGAAATGGAAAAGGTTTTAAATCCTGGAGTGCAGGTGACACTTTGACTGGGACACAGTTCTGGCTGTAATATAGAAATTAATAGTGGAAAAAAACAACTTTACCAGTGAATTTGAAGAGGTTTGTGTCCACAAACACGACTGGGAGCACTTAACACTCTTTCCATGTGGATACATAAAATCAGGATGTAGTGATAACTTCTGTGTCACTACAACTGATTTTAACTTGATTAATGGGCACCACAATTTCTTGTAAGAGCTTTAAATGGAAAGTTCAGCATAGGAAATGGGGAAAAAAAGAGCTGAATAATTCTTCAGGAAGCTGCCAGGGAGAAGCTCATGGTGTATTCAAAACAGTCGTTGACTAATTAGTGCTTTAAGTGATGCCAAAGCGCGTCCCGTTCGGGATTAACGAGCGGCTCCTCGGTGGGTTTTCATCACTTGGGGCTTGGCAAACAGACAGCAAAAGGAAAACAATTCTGGGGAAATACATCTGAAACCGGTGATGTTTACAGCAAACACATAATTGGTTACAAACAGCCCGGGGTGGAGGTCTCACAGTGGCTGGTTTTAATCGGTTCCTCCGTCCTGATGGATCTTTGGGGCCGTCTCGCCGTGACCAGGACTAATTACACACCCCCCAGCCATGCACTGCTTTTGGTTAGAAATGTGTTTAGAACAAGGGAATGCTGAGCCAGAGTTCAGCCTTGAGTTTCCCAGGGGCTCTGAGTCTGTCAAATTAGTGGGACAGAAATACCAGGAATTCAGAAAGAGTTGCCTGAACCTTCTCAGGTTTCTCTGTAGCGTCTTCTGCACTTCACTGGGCATCTCCATGGCCTTGATTTTCACCTTCTGTGCTGTTAATCCCTCTGGATTTGCTGGTTTTTTTCCTGTGCTGAGGCTTTGGGATGCTGGGGGGGCTGCTCAGGCCTTGTGTCTAGAAGATAGCAGATTTTAAATGTTATTTAAATAATATTTAAAATGCTCTGTGTGAAAATATGCAGCGTGGATATATCTGGCAAAGAAGATATGTGTTCTTATTACATGTGTATTCTTTGCTTGATCAGGACCTCAAGCATAAAGTTTATCAGTAAGGAGTGATAGGATGGAATTAACTCCATAACTTCCTGGATAAGGCTGGTTTAAAATAAGGTCTGGGATTAAGAGCAGATTAAGTGCAGCACCATTGATTGTAACACATCCCAGTGAGCCACAGGGCTTGCTGTTTTAATATAATAAAACATAAAAAAGATGGAATACTTCAAGATCACTTTTAGGGCCAAGCTAATTTAGGTCACCTCTTTCCTTTAAATGAGCTGAGAAAAAAAGGGCATTGATTTCACATAATCCTTCCACAGAGCAGATAAAGGGCTTTGTTTTAGGGAGATTAAAAGCTATTAATACTCAAGTTAACAAGTGGTCAAAGGACAAATCCTTACCCAGAGTTTTAAGCAGCAAGAGATGTTCAGGCAGCACCCAGAGCTCCTGGTAGACAAGGGAGGAGGAAAGTGCCTTGGACAGTAAGAAGGGGAAAAATAGCCACAAAAAGTCTGGGATTGGGCTTTGTTTCCTTAATCTGGATGCAGCAGTTTGACCAAATTATCCCTGGAAGTGTCCAAGGCCAGGTTGGATGGGGCTTGGAGCATCCTGGGCTAGTGGAAGGTGTCCTTGCCCATGGCAGGGGGTGGAATGAAATGGGATTTAAGGTCCCTTCCAATCCAGATCATTCTGGGATTTCAAGACTGGGGTTTAGGGTGACTGTTGTTGGCAGGAGTTGATTCCTTCCCCTTTCTCCTATTCCTTTTCTTTCACCTGAAAGTGTTTAGTGAACTTTTACTGAAGTGTTTCCGTACATTCAAGTTCAATTCCTCAGTAGTTTCCAACTCCATCCTTTGTCGAGTCTTTCTGTTCTCCAGAAATCATTTTCCTACTTCTAGTCAGCAAATGAGCAAATAATTTAATTTCCAAGAATCAGTGAGCATGGAGAAATCATGATCTGACTAATTTAAGCTCTTCAGTGCCACGAGAACTCTTTTTTTCCCACCCAAATCGAATGCAAATCCTCGGTGAGACAGAGCTAAAATGCTTGGATGGGTCTAGAAATTGCAAAATAAGAATATGTGCAACAAAACAATGACATGCTCATGGATTGAAACCCCTCCCTGCTGAATAAACCACACGGTTTATGACAAAAGAGGGAAGGACTAGTCTGGCTTTTCAATTAAGTCTTTTCTCTCAAGACAGATGTTGATTTGTGCCACCTGAGAAGATGCAGGAAGAAGGGAATGTGTGTGAAATCCTCCTGAGCTTTCCCATAAATCCCTCATTTTTGGAAGCACAGTGGATTCATATTTGAGTCTTTGGTTTGGAGGTCAGTGGGTTGAAACAGGAGCTGCTCAAAAAGAAGTTACAGATTCCCTTTTTTTCTTTCTTTTTTTGTCCTTAAGGGATGTTTTTATTTATTATGTTCTTAAGTCAAGATTTATTTATATACAAGACCACCACAGGCAAATGTTCTTTGAGTTTCTCTGTTTGCCAGGACCAGGGGACTGGAATTTTGAGTCCCCTGCAAAAAGGCAGGACAACCAGTGAGGAAGAAAGCTGGAGAGGGATTTTGGATGACTCATGGAGGGACAGGACAAGGGGAAATGGCTTCCCACTGCCAGAGGGCAGGGATAGATGGGATACTGGGAAGGAATTCTTGACTGGGAGGGTGGGAGGCCCTGGCACAGGTTGCTCAGAGAAACTGTGGCTGCTTCTGGATCCCTGGAAGTGTCCAAGGCCAGGTTGGAGCAACCTGAGGTCGTGGAAGGTGTTCCTGCCCATGGCAGGGGGTGGGAACAAGATGGGCTTTAAAGTCCCTCCCAACCCAAACCCCTCTGGAATTCTGTGTTTAGTGTGCAGGATAATCCAATTAAAGGCAGCTTAGATTAATAATCCAGTTAACATGCTTAGATCTAGGAGAAGAAACTCAGAACATTTTCCTTGATTTTTGCCTTAGTTCCATCTCCTTTGGGTGCTCTTTTCCCTCTCCTTTCCTCAGTAAAATCCCCCTGGGTTTGGGGGAAGCTCTGCTCGGGGGAAGGTTCTGCTTTGAGATGGGTTCTGAGCTCAGAGTTTTGCTGTTTGGCAAAGCTGACTCTTCTTTGGAGACTTTGGAATTTGGAAGTGATGATGAGAGCGGGTTTGGGTGTGTGAGAGACAAATTAGCTGGGATTGGTCAGCCTGGAGAAGGGAAAGCTCCAGTGAGATCTGAGAGCCCCTTCCAAGGCCTAAAGGGGCTCCAGGAGAGCTGGAGAGGGACTGGGGACAAGGGATGGAGGGACAGGACACAGGGAATGGCTTCCCACTGCCAGAGGGCAGGGTTAGGTAGGTATTGGGAAGGAATTGTTGGCTGGGAGGGTGGGGAGGCCCTGGCACAGGTTTTCCATAGAAGCTGTGGCTGGTCCTGGATCTCTAGAAGTGTCCAAGGCCAGGTTGGAGCAACCTGGGCTAGTGGAAGGTGTCCCTGCCCATGGCAGGGGCTGGCACTGGATGAACTTAGAAGGTCCTTTCCAAGCCCAACCATTCTCTCCATCATGATATGATGACAATGGCTTAAAAAATCTCCAGTTTTCAGGATGCAGCGGGGAAAGGGACTGAGAAACCTCGTGGTATCAACCAAAACCACGTAATAAATGCTAAAAAAAAACCCCTCATGATGTTTAAAAACCTGATGCCACCAAGAGCAGACGTTTTGTACCCGAAGCAAATCTCGCTCCCCACCAACCTCCCACCCCTGGCAGTGGTGCTAATTGGAGTGGGGTGTTTTACAAGGGTTATTTATCCCCTCACACTTCCCACTTTATTGCCTGCAGAGCTCAGAGTGTTCTCTGGGATAATGAAGCTCCATATTTTCGGCCCTCGTGGTGTCCCATTACTCCGAGCCGCCGGTGTGGGTGAGGGACGGGGAGCTGACAGTTTTATTCATTGACTACTGTTAAATACTCATATTCTGTGTGGAGCCATAATGTGTGTTGTACTTTGGATAATGGGCTGTAAATAATAACAAAATCTAGTCCCCAAATGCCCTCAGAGGTGACATTAAATTTCATGAAGATATATTTGAAAGCCAGGCAGAAATAACTTCCACGAGACAGGCCTAATTTCCAGCCTCCATTTCTAAATATTGCCTATTAGGATCTGTGGCCTCTGCAGGTTTTCATTTGGAGTCAAGGATGATAAATGAAATTTCTTTTTAAGAAGATCAGCTCACCAGACAAGACCCAAGGCCTCCCCATGGTATTTTTTTACATGGAAGCCTCCTTTTTTTACCTGGCCACCTCCCTCATCCCAGCACAGAAAAAAAGCAGGAGCTTTTCATGCCAGGAGAGGGGCAAAGGATGCAAATTGAACCTCAGAAGAACTTTTTTTACCCCTTAAACGTTGGTGGGCATTTACTACCCATTCTCAAAGTCACTAACAGTGTAACAGGTCTCATATCTACCCAGTTAGAAAAACCCTGACCTTGCTGACCTGATGGCAAAATTCCTCCTGGGTCTACTGGGTTTGAGACTTTAAATATTTCCCATTAAAATATTAGCAGAGAGTATGCAATATACTGAAATTTTTTGAGAGTTAAATTGTTTAGAATTAAAATGGTTAGAGTGTACAATAACATTCAAATTTTGCCTGTTTAAAGTTTCTCCTGCACACACAGACATGTGTGACCATATATATGGATTTAGACACACACAAACACCCTTTACCCGCTGTTTTTTCTCTCCCCCTGTCCTGAGGTAGAATATCTGACCCCTAAATCCTCGTGCCAAACACTTCTTTACTTGTCTTTTCCTAGTGAACTGTGTCTTCCTGGAGCACATCTCAGGAATCCCCTGGAAATCCCATGGAAGTGTGTGCTGAGCTTGGCCAAAAACTGCCTCCTGAGCATTCCTTGCCTTCCTTATTTGATTATAACTCTTTTTCCCCCCTCCTTTTTGACCTCAAATGCCCCTTTTTCCCAGTCTTCCTGTAGAATGATCCAGATTTGGTCTCCTTCCACCACGTTCCCCCCTCTCCTTTGTCCCTCAGTCCCCCCTCACTGCTCCGTGTTTGCTCCGACGTTTCCTCTCCTCCCCGACCCGCTTCTTGTGATGCCTTTGCTGCTTCCCAGGGGGAATATTAATGTGTTCTGCTTCTCTTGCCCCCTTCCATCCCACTTCTAAACATCACATCTTTACTTTCAAGTCGTTTCAAAACCTTTTCCTCCCTTTTCTCTTCCCTGTTTTTTATCTAATTCGTTGCCCTCTCTGCTGGTTTCCCCCAAGTATTTGTCTTTTTTGTCAGAATCCTCCTATTTTTTCCTGAAATATCCTCATTTCCCGGCTAGTCTAGCACTCCCTTGTCTCAGCTACTCTTTCCTTCCACTTCTTTTTAACTGTTCTGGAGCTGGGAACTGCTTTCCAGAAACTTTGGTCGCTGAGGGTTTTTCCTGTGGCTCGGGAGAGAGGAAACAAATACGCATTTTAAAATCCTTGTGATACTCTCCCTGTGCCTCTCAGCAGCATAAATATTTAATTAAACAGTGAATTCCTTGGAGAAACGACTTGGAGGCAGGGAGGAGGCCTTGCTGTGCACAGCAGCTTCCACAGGTTGCAGGAAGGTGGAGCTGAGTATCCAGAATTTTGCTCCTGTAGCAGCCAGAGGTTGCAACTGAAACGGGAACTTTCCTTAGGGCAGCTGCCACAAAAATACCCAAAGAAGTCATTACTCACCTCACCCACCTTTAGTTTGCTTCAGATTTTAGTATAAAACAACCCTTAATTTCCTTTTATAACCACTGGACACAAAACCATACAGAGAGCAGTTCTTCTTTGAGGAGAAATTGAGTTATCTTATGGAATTATCTTGCTTTTCCCGTTAACAAAAGAGTTTTGGGGAGTTGTTTAGGATGAGCACTCAAACTTTTTATGTTTAATGGATAAATGGACATAGATAAAAGAGACAAAAGGTTGGGAGAGGGGTTGGACTTCCCCAAGTTTAGCATTTAAACAGGAGAAAAATCCCAAACTCGTGGCTTCCAGTGGATTTCTCTGTCCTGTGGGCAACGTTATTCCCCTCGGAGGAATAAATTAAAGGAAGGGAAAGAAGCCAGCGTGGATTTTCACTGAGCAGTACATAAGAGAGATACTGGTAGGGAAAACCAGATGCAAGGTGGGAAGAGAAGATTTCCTCCAACCTGATCACTGCCCAACCAACCCCTGAAGGGTGTGAGGTTGTGGGAAGATCTCAAGTGTGAAGACCAGGACGCTCTTCCCGACGTTCCCGAGCGTCCGTGTAACCTCTGGAGGTCGAACATTGTGAACAGCAATTTGCTTTCCAGTGGCTGCCTGGCTTCAATGCCTCCATCTCAAATCCATAAACATAATGACTTCATCCACATGCCCAGGAACAAATGCCTGAGGTTTTGGCTCGTTAGAATCCAAATGGCACTTTAATAAAATGGAGTCTCCCGGATTTGCACACTGAAAAGTAGGATACCATCAGATTTCCCCCAGCACTTAGGAGCAATGAATATTCAGCAGTTTAGAAGAAGTGCTGTCCTGCTTTTTGATCCTGAAGGAAGAGCTTGGGGGGACAGCTCCTGCTGCTGCCCAGGATGCCTTTGGATGGTTGAGGCGGGCAGGGATCGGTGCAAACGGCATCGGATGCGCAGCATCGCTCTGCAGCCTCCCTGGGATTTAACACCGTTCCTGCACAATGGAATCACTGCAGGCAGCTGGAATAAGCCTCTTTCTCGTGAGTTTGTGTGCTGTGAGTGCTTCCTGCAGCTCAGCTTAATATAGGCAGCCTCTCCGTGGAGAGGAGGATCCCACCAGGGAATGGCAGAAAACAACCTTCCCGCAGCCAAAGCGCTTTTGTTCAGTGCTTTCCTCCAGCATTCCCTGAATAGGGACGATATCACTTAGCTGGGAGAGCTTTGCAGTTTGCAGCACAAGCTGGTTTAGAATTGGGCTCAGTTGAGGGTTTATTTCTGTAGTAATGGGCTCTTCTAGGATGAGGGTTTATGGCCTTTCCCTGTGGAATTGTTGTCGCTCAGACAGCTCTGTTTTCAGGCACATTCCCTCTGCTGTGCCTCCACAGTGGATAATAACATGTCAAAGCCATACTATTGCCAGCTAAGACAGGCTCTGGAGGGGGAAGTGACTCTGGAATCTCTTTCCTTGGGAGAGAAATCGGGGAAAGTTCAGTTCTGCTCCTGCTGTTCAGGAGGGGAAGGTCCGTGGTCTGCTGTTCCTGCACATCACAGGGGTGACAGCCCTAGGGATGTATCCAGGGGGCTTTGGATCCCAGAGTCACTTCTTTAAATGCACACTCCTTATCCTGATGTGCAGGAGTATCTGGAACACCTGCAGAAAGGAAAAGACCCAGGAAACTTTCAGTTGCTTGCTTAAAATAATACATTCTGTATGAAACATTTCCTTTGTGGATCAATAGCTGGGGATCAGCTTTAGGAATTTTAGGAAAGAACTCTTTACTGTGAGAGTGGTGAGGCACTGGAAGAGATTTCCCAGAGAAGCTGTGGCTGCCCCTGGATCCCTGGAAGTGTCCAAGGCCAGGTTGGAGCAACCTGGGCTGGTGGAAGGTGTCCCTGCCCATGGCAGGGGGTGGCACTGGATGGGCTTTAAGGTCCCTCCACCCCAAACCATTCCACGATTCTTTGATTGTGCTGTGGAAATACTCTGCTAATAGCTGTCCTCAAGGAGACAGAACAGGCTTTTTCCATCAGTTTGTGATTCCAGGTCAAATGAAAGATCTTGACCAGCTTGATGCCCGAGAGCCGTGGGGGGACTTGCTGTGTGTGACATGTGGCCAGTCCAGACGCCGCTGGGAGGGAAGTTGTGGGTGATGTTTCCTCCTGCCTTTGAGTCTTGCAGTCTGTGCCTTTGCTCCCTTTGATACTTGGTGAGAAATCAGAATATTGCAGAAGCACAATTAATTTCCTGTAGGTGCCCGCTGGGCCCTTCTGTGATTTTTGGGGGAGTTGTGTTCAGGTAACGTTTTCAGCTCGTCCTAAAGGCATTTGGAAGTGAAAAACTGATGTCATATGGAAGAAACTTTGGAAAGGATTGCCTTTTGTAGGGTATTTCCAAAAACATATTGCACAACCTTATTCACTTAAATTACCTGTGGAGCCAGAGTTATACTGTCTGCCCCAGGATTTCTGAGCTTCCCAGGAAAACAACTGTTTGAATTTGGCACTTGGAGGTCTGTGCCTTCCAAACTCTTCAGGAAATGCCCCTGAAGCCTTTGGACAGTAGCAGAGGACTCCCTTGGCTGTCGGGGATTATAATTTAGAGAGCACATTTGGACCAGGCATCCTGGGTTTCCATTGGTGTGGAGAGGGGGAAAAGGAGGTGCCACGGATTTATAACCCCCTTGAGGCAGTGGAAATGCAGATACAATGGTCAGATATCCCCAGGATATTATATTTACACTGTATATCTTACACAGGGCGAATGGGCAGCCTTAGCACAGCTTTTGGTCCTGTGGTTATTGTGCTCCTGGTCTGTGGAGGGATTCAGAGGGAAGTCATGGGAACATCCTTCCCTTCTGGATCACTGACTCCAATATCTCTGCCAAGGAGACTGTGTCACATAATCCTTTTCAGCAAGATAGCAAGCTCAGTACTTTTAAGACCCTACTACTCTTCACAGTAAAACTGTTCCGGATTTTTTCACTGCTTTAACTGTTGGGAATGTTCTTTTTAATTTCCAGCCTCGTTACATTCACAGTCAAATTTGTCCCATTTGTTTTTCTGCCAGAATCACTCTTCATTTTAAATATACATTTTTTTTTCTCCCCCTCTGTTAGTGGTGTTCTGAGGTGATTGTGATTGTCTGGTTTATAAGAAAAGAAATAGGAACATTTATGGGGGTTTATACTTAAAACGAGGTGAAGGTGAAACTTTGTGGCATCTCCATAAATAATATCTTATTAGCTGAATCCCTGGTTCTGTGCCTAAAAGATAGCATTTATTTTAAGCTGAGGCACAAACACTTGAGTTGCTCAAGCCCTCTCTAATGGTCTCTCCTGGCCATGAGGAAGAAACAGAGCTGATGTCCTGCTCCTTCAGGATATTGCCAAAATCCCTTCCAGAGGTTTCTTAAAGCTCAAGTACTTCTCCAATGAATCATCTTGTGTTTGACCTGAGCTACCAGCACAGATGATGCTCTTACTCAACCCTCAATTCCCTGGATTTCTTAGGAAATACACTGACCACAGGACAGAAATAAAGCCCTTTCTAACAATCAGCCTGCAACCCAAAATGAGCCAATTAACCTCTGATGGGATCAAGATTTGACTTTGAGATTCACCAGCTCGAAGAGCTGACCCTGAACTGCTGCAGCAGCACTGAGGGGTGTGGATGTTTTAGATGGAGGTGGATTTGAGCTAAATCAGGATATTCCTGTCTGGGTCTTGTTGGATTATCCCAAAGTGACAAGTTGATGAGGCTCCCTCTGTTCCTTTTCAGCTCCTCAGGGGACACAGCATTCCTGAGAATCTGCAGCTGTAGCTCAGGCTGGTTTTTGGACTGAAATGGCTGTATTAGCTCTTGGGTGGCTTTTATTGCTCATCCAGGTTCCCAGTGCTGCACTACACTAAAATTGTCACTGCTTTAACAGCTGGTGAGACTAATGGAGGGGGAATAGACTCTATAAATCTTTGCTCTTTCAAGAATTCAATTTTGGACTCGACTTTACTCACAAAGGGAGCCCGTGGAATGAGTCAAATGGTGTATTTACTCACATGTAGTAAAGTTTACGGTTCCAGAACAGTAATTTATCTGCAAAGAGGTGTTTTTATGGTATCTTCAGCTGGAGGATCTAAAATATGACCCGTTTCACATCTCCATGGGCAGACTACAAAGGATGCTGGCCTGTTTCAGGAGTTTCTCCCCTTTTATTGTCCTGGCACCACGTAGGACAGGCCTTCACCTTTTCCAAGGATGTTTATGCCTCCTGAGACTGAAGCTGGACCTTGTCTAACACCAGCAACTCCAACAGGAAGGGAGGACAGTCTTGGCCAAGTGGGAGGTGGTGACGTTTATTCCAAGCAGGTTGTGATGAGTATTGAAAGTAGATTGTGGAACAAGGAGGGATTTCTTTCTTTTCCCAAGTCACATAACCCAAATGTCCAAAAAGACCTGGTTCCAAGTTCAAGATGGATGGGGAGAGAGAGAGGTCAATAGTCTGTAGGATGACTCTGTACCTTGACAGGGAATGATGTAACGTGCAGATGTGGCACTTGGGGACATGTCTTAGTGGTGGCCTTGGCAGTGCTGGGGGGTTGCACTCGATGATCCTTGAGGACTTTTCCAACCTCCAGGATCCTGTGAAATGGTTGTACATTCCCATGCAGGTGTTTATAGCCTGGAGTCAAACTGTACAGTCAATTTTACCTGTTGTCACCTTGCTGAGCTCCCGTAGCTGCTGTTCAGTGACCTCCACGTGAGCTTCCAGGTTGTGGAACTGAAAAACAGAACCTTGGAAAACAGGTACCAAGAGAAATCCCATGACCTGAAGGACTGGACCCTCCTTACCAGACCTGTTATGGATTAACGTGGCTCCTGCAGCAAAAATAAGAAAGGATTTTGAGATGATCGTATCAGACCATGTCTAAACCCTTTAATCCTCTTCCCCCCCACGTAGTCTTGGTTGAGGGAAATCTTAACCTTTTGGGTAACTGTGGTAAAAACTTAATTCCCTAATTAACATAGCTCGTCTTCCTCATTAACATGTCCAACCTCCAAGGCCCTTAGACTGTGTTTGAGTGTTCAATAAAGTATCTGGAATTGTTTAGGTTTTGACTCTCCACTTCTTCCAGTGCCTCAGTTCTCCACTGCTGGGTCCACGTGGATTTTTTTGTGCCGAGTCAGATTTGTATTCAGCTCTTCCACCAGCTCAGCTTGGCCTTTCCAAAATAACCTCCAGCTGCTCCAGCTGAGCTGTCAGTCCCTCCAGCAGCTCCTTCCTCTCTTCAGGATCTGTCTTAGTGGGCTTTGATGAGGTGTTTGTAGGAGAGACTCTGCACTCCGCTGTTCCGTGTGGTGTCTGTGCCCACCATCGGCACAGGCACATCAAATCCATCCCAAAACAATCCCAACTGTGCTCAAAGCCATCAATCCCTCACACCCACATGATCCCTGGCACAGCAGAACGGGGAATCAGCTGGCAGGTGCCTGCAGAGAGAGTGTTGGGAACATCGTGTGCTCTTCAAAATCGGCATAAACGACTCGGATGCAGGACTGGGAGGGACACTGAGCAAGTTTGCAGGTGGTGCAAAACTGGGGGGAGATGTTGGCTCCTTCAGAGGCAGGGAGGCCCCTGCAGAGAGACCTCGACACGTTGGAGGGCTGGGAATCACCAGCCATAGGAATTCCAGCAAGGGGAAGTGCTGGATTCTGCCCCTGGATCTTCATACAGGCTGGGGGAGGAGATGCTGGAAAAAGGGCCCTGGAGGTCCTGGCTGAGGGAAAGTTGGCCATGAGCCAGCAGTGCCCTGGCAGCCAGGAGAGCCAACCCTGTCCTGGGGGCATCAGGGAGGGGATTGTCCCACTCTGCTCTGCCCTGGGGTGGCCTCACCTGCAATATTGAGGAGGACACAATAGAAAAAAGAGATTAAGAGTGTCCAAAGGAGGGGCATGACAGTGGTGAAGGGCCTTGAAGGCCCTCAGTGTGAGGACACTGGAGAAGAGGAGGCTGAGGGGAGACCTCCTTCCTTGGGAGGGGGAGAGGAGGGGCAGGCACTGATGTCTGTGGGGACTGTCACTGTTTGTCACAAATTCTCATCAGGCTGAACAAAGCCATGGGATGTGTCAGGGAACTCTTGTTCTTCTGTTGTGCAGCACCACAACTGCAGCAACCAGCCCGTTGTTGAGACTGAAAAGGCCTTGTCTAACCAGCCCTTAAATTCTTACAATGCAGTAAGTTCTCAGCTCCCACAGCAAACCCCTCCAAAGGTGCTGGCTCGTGAGCCACAACACACTTCCAGAAGCTTCCCACTGCCACAGCAGAGCTCGGTGTGGAGTGGGATGTGAGAGCTGTGCTTGGCTCAGGCAAAGCAAAGGAAGAAAAGAAGGAATATCACCAGTCCTTAGATCCTGTGTTGGTGCTGTCACGTGGATGGTCCAGAGCTGGGGTTGGGAGACAAAGAAAGAGAAAGGGAGGGAGGATAAGACAGAGTCAGAGGGGGCCTGATCTGCTTCCTTTTACAGCTCATCTGGTGCAGCCTCTGATGTAAACGAGATTTTTATTTTGTGCATGCACAGCCAGCCCTGTGAGCCTTCCTCCAGAGAGGGAGCTGGGGGGGAAGACCTGAGGGAATGGCCTGAAGTTGTGTCAGGGAGCTTTAGGTTGGATCTCAGGGAAAGGTTCTTCCCCCAGTGGGGTGTTTGGCACTGCCCAGGCTCCCCAGGGCAGTGGGCACGGCCCCAAGGCTGCCAGAGCTCCAGGAGGGTTTGGATGATCCTCTGGGGCACATGGTGTGACTCCTGGGGATGGGCCTGTGTGGCTTTAGGATTTGGACTGGATGATCCTCGGGGGTCCCTTCCAGCTCAGGATATTCTGTGGTTGTAGCCCCTTCTCTGTACTTGTGTTGGACAAGAAAACCCTTGACCAACCTCCGCACGTTTTCTTCTGCCTGTCTTGTGCCTGCAGGGGTGAGGAGGCCAGAGGAGGGATTTGGGAAGCCCTCAGTGTTTTGTTCCATAAATGGATATATTTCAATTTACACTTTGAGGGCAGCTTTATAAAGGAAAGGTCGAGGACAATTTTTTTTTTTATGAAATAAGGAGGTCTAAAATCTGTCTGTCAACGCAAACCCCGGTTTCTGCTCCAGGCTCTGCACAGTCAGTGCTGTGAACTCTTGACTGGCTGTGAGGCTCTGCAGGCAGGGCAGTGCTGTGCTGGGCTTTCATCCTGCTTCCCTGTGCACTTGCTGATGGATTACTTGGAACAGGCTGCCTGGAAAGTGAGCAGCTCTTGGACTCGGCAAGGCAAAATCATCCTCGGTTTCTCCAGACTTGAAGGGTGCACCTCCTGACCTTCCTGACGCGCTCTCTGCGGTCACCTGCTGGCAGTGGCTGTGCCAGGGACCACGTGGGCACGAGGAACCGCTGGCTTTGAGCAGGGCTGTCGTGTGGGATCACTGTCAGGGGGGTTTGATGTGCCTGGGATGGTGTTGGATGCGGACACCGCACCAGAGTGTCTCCTGCAAACACCTGATCAAAGGCTCCACGGGCACCAGTCTCAGCGTTCAGCATCTGTCCCCTCCCGCCCACCCAGTGCCCCCCTGAGCTTTTGGGGCGTCTTCCATCTGTGTTGGGCACCTTGCTCTGATTTCTCACGTCTCAAATGAGCTCTGAACGGGAGGAGGGTTGAGTTTTAAGGCTGTGGATCTTTAAATACCCTCCAGAGCCACAGTTGGGAGATGTTAACAGAAATTAGAGCTGCCAACTGCAGGCTGAGCTTTGCCAGGCCTCTGACTGGGATTAACATTTATCTGCCAGAGATGCTCAGTGTTGTCTGAGTGCCTTCCCTTCCTTGTGAGCGTCTCAGCACCCTGGAGAGAGGAGAAGAGGAAGAGAAGAGGAGAGATTTTCCTTTCTTAGGCAAAGTTGCACCTCCTGATCAGCCTCATCATCCTGAGGGATTCAGAACCAGGAATGAAGCACTGTTTTAATTTCCCCAGGGTTAATTCTTCTGTTTACTGGTATAAAAACTACAGTTGGGGGGGGTCTCCTCCTGCCCAAACCACTGGGCCAATTCCTCAGTGTGAGGCTTCCAGGTTAAACAGGCAAAGTAAAATGGATTCAGCAGCTCCAAAAGTCCAGTCCCTGGAAGAGTTCATCCCACAGTGATGAGGAAGAAGCAAATCCTACTGTGGGCAGAAAATGAACCCATTTTCATGAGAATCTGAGCTCTGGGCTAATCAAGAGCATTGATTAGCTCAAGGAGGACAGGGACAAGGTGCTGCAGCTTCTTGCCCAGTTGTGCTGAACTGCTCAGTCCTGCCAGAACCATGCTAGTCCTGGACACATCCAATTTAGGAACCAAGAGGACTTTATGTTTGAAAACTCACATCAATATAAAGTCTTTGCTCCTTTTTTGGTTTTGTAGTGGCTCTACAGGGATTCTGAGGATCTGCAGTTTGGGTTTCCTTGCTGTTATACCAGCAGAGAACTTTCCAAACACATTTCCTCGATTAAAACCACTGCCTTCAGTCCTGTTGAGCTGCTCTGGCTTTCCCTATTTCTGTATTAACTGCTGCTTGGGATCAATTTGCAGCGTATTTCTCTGAACCTGACAGCTCCTGGAGGATTTCAGGAGCCAGATGCACTCTCAGAGCTCATCTACAGCATCTGCTGCCACCCCCCCCCGACCATCCCAGCGTGTCCTACTCCTTTGACAGATATTCTGGTTTTTCCTGGGGAGTGATTAATATCTTGGTTCATGCAGCCCACCCCAGCTGTTGGATTCAGGCAGTTTTGTAGGGATAACAAGGTCTTGGACATCTTGAATTGTTCTGGGAGTCCAGTGTAGCCATGGAGATCTGTGGGTAAGAATTTGGGTCTATCCTGTGAGGATTTTCCTGTCCTGGCAATTCAGGGGCAGCTGATTCCTTGTTCCTCCAAATATTTGAAGGCTGTATGGGCATAGCTGCCAAATGTCTTGGATCAGCCAGGTGTTCCTGGGATCTCATGCACCTGTATCACCAAACTTTTAACTGAAAAGAATTGAAAAGCTCAGTTAAAAAAATAATGGAAAGCCTCAGTTAAAGCCTTAATTCGGAGTTGTTGCCTCTGACTGAAGCCATTCCTGAGCCTTGGACCCTCTGGAATGTGGACCTGGTGGTGCTGCATCAGGAAGGGCCCTCACTGCTCATTTCCAGCTACATGTCCAACCAGTTTAAAACTCTCTAGAGACATTTTTTCAAATTGATCTGAGCATTTATGAGCTCTGATGCCAAGGATTTGTTGCTTCACTCGTGGAAATGGGCCCCAGGGATGTGGGAGAAACTCCCAGTCCACTGAAGGTCCCTCTCCAGACTGAGGTGATGGTTTAACCACTGGGGAAAAACAGGGAAACGAGTCTTGAAGGCAGATCTGGGAAAACCAAAGCCTGGATTTTTGAATTTACATTGCAAAAGAGCTGGACTTGGAGCGTGAGCAGAGATCTGTTGCTTTACAATCACTTGTCTCACTCAATTTGTTGGGTTTTTTTTTTTACTGAGAAAAATTCCAGTCCCAGTCAGGTTTTTGCTTTGTAAGGCTAAGAAAATCCAGGATCAGACAGACACATTGCAGCTCCTGTGCACTTGGAGATATTTTCACTCTGGGAAATACCACGGAGCGCTGGAGGCAGCAGGATTTGCTGGTTCATCCACTGCCTCCCTCAGTTCCTCGGGAAGCAGCCGGGGTGCTGGTGGGTGGGGGTTGTGTCACATCAGATGAACGTGAAACGGCCCCTCTAGGGCTGAGTTGCCACAAGTAGGGATTGCAGGGAAGCTCGTGATGCATCTGTGCTCTGGATAGTGCAGATGGCACGTCCCAGTGCTCGATCTTTTAAGATTATGGTTGAAAACACCGGAGACTGAGTTGTTCCCTCTCTGTTACAGAATTAACCAGGTTGGAAAAGACCCCCGAGATTGAGACTTTTGAGCCAACACCACCTTGTCAACCACTGATGCCACATCCAGTCTGGTCTCAAACACCTCCAGGGATGGAGACTCCACCGCCTCCCTGGGCAGCCCATTGGTAAGAATTTCTTCCCAATGTCCAACCTGAACCTCCCCTGGTGCAGTTTAAGGCCCAGCCCTCTTGTCCTACTGCTGGTTCCTGGGAGAAGAGCCTGACCCCCCCCGGTTCCCCCCTCCTGTCAGGGAGTTGCAGAGAGTGAGGAGGTCTCCCCTGAGCCTCCTCTTCTCCAGGCTGAGCCCCCCCAGCTCCCTCAGCCTCTCCTCCCAGCACTTGTGCTCCAGTCCCTTCCCCAGCCTCGTTGCTCTTCTCTGGACCTGCTTCAGGACCTCAATGTCCTTCCTGAGCTGAGGGGCCCAGAGCTGGACACAGAATGTTCAGGGATGTTCAGCACTCACACCAACCTCAGGATGTGGATGGAAGGAGCCACAATCCTACAGTGGGGACCCAAATTAAGAGGGATGCCCATTTAAATGTCCAGGAGCAATTTTAGAAAGCATGGACTCTGCACCAGACTCAGAAGTGCAGGAGAGGGTTGACGTGAGAACTGTAAAATCCACAGTTGGTGTGGGTTTGTGATGTTCAGCCCCTTGGCTGAAATTTCACTTTGAGTTTAATATCCAGGACCGTGAATTCCCTCAGTTCTGAGCAGCACTTCCCAGAACGCTGCTCCCACCCCGTCCTGCTGAGCAGGGCAGTGACGTGTGGCTGAGCCTCCCCATCCCAACCCTGCAGTCAATATTTCCCCAGTCAAGCTGAACCAAAGGTAAAATTATAAATTGGTCCTCTCTGTGCTTGGCTGGAGCTGCAGGGAGGGCTCATCAATCACCTCAGAGCTGGAAAGGGGACTCAATCCCTGCCCCCCCGAGCAGGAGGCTCCGTGCCAAGAAGTGATGGAAATGCATCCCACGCCTTGGCATTCCCTGGGGATGAGGGAAGGAGGGGGATTGATGGTGGAGGTGAAGAAGCTTTTGGTTTTATCAACGAGTTCTGACAGATTCCAGCGGTCGAACCCATCCCAAACCTCTTCCGTGTCTTGGGGCGGTGTGGGATGGGCAGCAGTGCTTTGGGAAGGACTGTGGTGTTGGATAATGATCCAAGGATTTGCTGGAAGTCAGTGTGAGAGGGAGCTGTGTGGCTGGAAGCAGG
The DNA here is from genome assembly GCF_036250125.1 of Pseudopipra pipra. Taxonomy (NCBI): domain Eukaryota; kingdom Metazoa; phylum Chordata; class Aves; order Passeriformes; family Pipridae; genus Pseudopipra; species Pseudopipra pipra. The sequence continues at coordinate 63,975,290 of NC_087554.1, forward strand.
GATGGAATGGTGATCAGCGGGGTGGGCTCAGAAGATGCTTTTGGGTGATCCCAAAAGAGTGTGCTTGGAGAGGAGCAAGGGAGGAAAAGATTCAGGGAGATGGGGGAGAAAATGCGAGGCTGGCACAGCTGGGAGTTGGGATGGAGGGAGATAAAAGGACCTGGTCAGAGGGAAAGCAGATACCTGAAGGAAGAATCATGGAATGTTTAGGTTAGAAGGGACTGGGAAGATAAAGCAGTTCCACCCCTGCCATGGGCAGGGACACCTTCCACTAGCCCAGGTTGCTCCAAGCCTTGTCCAACCTGGCCTTGGACACTTCCAGGGATCCAGGGGCAGCCACAGCTTCTCTGGGAAATCCATTTCAGCCCCTCCCCACCCTCCAAGCCAGGAATTCCTTCCCAATATCCCATCTAACCCTGCCCTCTGGCAGTGGGAAGCCATTCCCTGTGTCCTGTCCTTCCAAGAGAAGAGTAGAAACTCCAAATGAGGAAGAAGTGGTGGGATAGAGGAAGTCCTGCTCTGTGTCACTTTGTTTTTTGCCCAGATTTCCACGAGGAACATCCTCCCTGAATGTCTGGCCAAGCTGTGTGGGTTTTGAGGCACGTTGGGAATTTGGCTCCCTGGGGTTATCTCCTGCCTCCTCTTCTTGCTCTCGAAGGCTTTGACAGGCACAGATTGTCTTCTGTGGCCTTATGACGTCACTAATGTCTGTTTTGGCAGATTTTCAGCTTTTTCTGGTGCTCATGGGATTTTTAAACCTTGTTTTCCTGTCTCTGTAACAAGGGGTTTGCTGAAGAGGCTGAAAACATGCAATTAAAATGCCACAACCGTGCCTGTCAGGACATGAAAACAGCCTATTTTCTGGAATATTTGTGGTCACCCAAAATGAATGCCCATCTCTTGGATTTTTCCAGTGGTTACTGCCCGTTTTGGATTATTTAAACTAGTGAGTGCAGTGTCCTGATATTTGTGAGCAGGGAAATTAAGAACCAACTGAGGCAACGTTATGGATTTCCAAGGAAAATCACCCAGTCAGGCAGCAGATGTAAAGGAAGACACAAGGAAAACACAGCACAATCCAAACTTTTGGAGGAATTTTGCTGAGGAGAGGCAGCAGAGCTGTTCCGGAGCGTCGCCTTTTACGTGGCTGGAAGCAGAGAGCTGAAATGAGGAGATTTAGGTTTTGGCTGCCATGGGAAGTTGTCCAATCCCTGTATTCCAGAGTTGGAGCCACGGGCAGTTTGTGTGAGGAACACACTGCAGTCCCTGGCTGTGATGGGATGCAAGCACAGGGGTTGGGGGTGATTATTTGGGTGCCCACGTGATCTGTTTGATCTCTCTGGAGTATCATCTCCATTATCTTCAAAAACAGCCCTATTTTGACAAAACCATGCACAGAAAGCAGAAAAGTGGGGCAGCTGGCCATTTTCAAAACACAGCTGGAGTCTGTTCCTCAAAATAAGCTTTTTTCCATCTCAAATGGACTTTTATATTTTTTTGGTTTTCTTTTCCTGTCGCTCGTAACAACAACTTTTATGGGAAAGACAGGCTGGAAGAGCTGGGGAGGTTCACTTGGAGAAGAGAAGGCTCCAGGGAGACCTGAGAGCCCCTTGCAGGGCCTAAAGGGGCTCCAGGAGAGCTGGAGAGGGACTGGGGACAAGGAACAAAAAATAAGCTCATGGAAGACGTGTCCCATCGTGCCCTTTAGGGGGAATGGAACAGGCCAAGGGATCTGGGCCTACAGGCATAAGGACACTGGATAATTAGCCCAGATTAATAAGTGACATTGCCCACGTCTAAAGGCAAGTGAAGATTTGCCTTTGTCTTTCCTCTTGGTCTGTCTGCTCACTAAGAAGCATTTTCCAGACCAAACTCCCTGTTTTTTGGCCCTTCTGCTGCTGAACTCCCTGGAGATGTGAGGGAGGCACCTGAATTCCAGTTCTCCTCCAGCAAAGAGCTGTAACAACTCAACGTGGAAATGAAAAATGGAAAAGGGGTGAATAAAAAAAAAAACAACCCAAAACAAAGCCTTTAACCTCTGAGTCGGAATCAAGACAATGGAGCAATGACAGTGCTGCTGGTTGGGATTTATTCCCATCCTAAAAATGAACCCTTCTCCTTTCAAAACCGTGCAACTCCAAACTTAGGGTTTTCCACCCTCCAGGAAGGTTCCTTTGGTGCGTGGCAGTGATTAAGTTCAATATCCACTTGTAAAAGTGTTTTGGGAAGGCAGGTTAACCATCACATCCTGGTGGTAGAGCTTGAAAACCTGGATCATGGACAAGAAGTTATCCCCAAGAAGATGTGGGATGGTTTCCCCTCAGGAAATTCTGTACCAAAACCTCAAAAAAAACCCCCAACTTTTCTCCTCCAAGCACAGACTGTCCTTCAGAATTTTTGAGCTAGAGGTTAATTAACTCAGCTTTTTTTTTTCGTGACTAAATACCAGGGTAGGTAAAATCCAGCTCATCTCAACCTGGAGCAGGGATTTGTTGCAGGAAACCCTTTGGTTAATGGCTCACTGAGATCTGTTTTAGCAGCTAATTCAAGGCCACGTTTGTGCTAAAAGCCCCAACCCCAGACTCAGGTTTGATTTGTTTAACAGTAAATTCAGGGCTTTAGGGGCCTCTCTAATGAATTTCATTAAACAGGAAAAATTCTATGATGTAGTATTTTATGATTAATTAACCAGGCATAAAAATGGTAATTATAATTATGCTCATAATTCCACTCTCGTGTCATTATCATAATCATTGATCAAAATGTTTTACCCCACAAGCATTTTAAAAACGCGCAGTGCAGGGGAGAAAAACCCTCCTCGAGCCCAAACCAAAGACAATCCCCAGATCCTGGGATGGAGAGACAGGACTTCTAATGCAGAAGCTTTTTGAACAACCCTCACCGTGTTCATAGAATGGTTTGGGTTGGAAGGGACCTTCAAATCCCATCTCATTCTACTCCCTTCCACGGGCAGGGACATCTCCCACTGTCCCAGATTGGTCCAAGCCCTGTCCAACCTGGCCTTGGACACCAAATCCATGGCCAAGCCACCTTGCTCCCCTGCCAAGAGTTTAAGTAGAGTTCTGATTTCTAATGGGATTTTCTAATGAGGTTTTAATTTCTACTTGGGGTTTTGGTGAAGGGGAATTGCACTGAGAGTTGTCCATGTTGGAAGTGGGTCTTAGATCAGCCCAGATCACCCACCTTGTCTCATTCTCTTCTAGGGAGCATTTAATCATCACGGAATCTCAGGATGGTTTGGGTTGGAAGGGACCTTCAAATCCCATCTCATTCTACTCCCTGCCATGGGCAGGGACACCTTCCACTAGCCCAGGTTTCTCCAAGCCTCATCCAACCTGGCCTTTGACACCAAATCCATGGCCAAGCCACCTTTCTCCCCTGCCAAGAAGTACAATGAGTCTTCACTCTGGTTTCCACCACCACACTGATCTCACCAAACCTGTCACAGGACCTCGTTGTCACCTGCAGGTTAAGCAGAGTTTTGATTTCTAATGGGGCTTTGAAATGAAGTTTTAATTTCTACTTGGGGCTTTGGTGAAGGGGAATTGCACTGGGAGTTGTCCATGTTGGAAGAGGTCATTAGATCAGCCCAGATGACTTTATCTTATCCTCTTCTAGTGGACATTTAATCATCACAGAATCCCGGAATGGTTTGGTTTGGGAGGAACCTTAAGGATCAATGTGCTCCCCACCTCCCACTAGCCCAGGTTGCTCCAAGCTCTGTCCAACCTGGCCTTGGACACTTCCAGGGATCCAAGGATTCTCTGGGCAACTTGTTCCAGGGCCTCACCACCCTCCAGCCAGGAATTCCTTCCCAATATCCCATCTATCCCTGCCCTCTGGCAGTTTAAAACCGTCCCCCTCTTCCTGTCACTCCAGGCCTTTGTCCAAAGTCCTTCCAACTTTCTCCCACATTGATTATCTTGGATTTTTTGGAATACCCCCTTTCCAGTCCTCCTGAGTCCATCTCAGCAGCTGTTACACCCAGAGATGCTCCTTGTCTTGTTTTCACTGGTGTCCATGGAACGGAAAGAGCTTTTGGAGGTATTAAATTATCAATTTTCTCACAGGTTCCCGGAGCTCTGATTGTTGTGGTTGTTTTTATTGATGTCTGATCTGGAAACAGATTGCAGGGGTTGTTGTTTTTAATATAATGTGACAAGTCTCAACAGGCAGCAGTAGAAATGTAATATAACAAAAACCAGGTGTATCCTGTAAGTACAGGAATTGCTTATTGCCCTTTGGCTGGAAAAACTGCTGCTGATTCCTTATTATTTTTTCTTTTTTTAAATCTAGTTCTTCATCAGGGAAACTAATTCCAATTTTTGCCAAAATCTGTATTTGTAACTGTCATTATTAATCAATTATTGCAAGATAATATTCTTAATCATTACTATATTGATATGAATTATATAGTATAGCATAATAACTTACTATGCTATTCTAATAAATTTTATAATATTTTATATAGTTTACATAATATATTAATATATAATACATTTTGAAAATTATATTAATATAACATCTTACTATATTATTCTATTAATAGATGATATTGTATTAATATGTATTTTTATATAATATTACTAACATAGAATAGTGCTACAGTAAATTGCATTGTGTTAAACCCAAGTTTAATCCAAGAATCCTAAAAACAAGTTGGTCCTGTCTTGGGAATCTGATAGGATTTGATTTGGGATCTGATAGGGAGCAGATCCAGAGTCACCTCCAAGTTTCCTCTTGGCATCAGGAAAATCCTTGTTGTCCACTTAGGAATTTTTGGGCAACAGAGTTAAATTTATGGTGGTGGCAGAACAGATTTGGAGCTGGAAATGAGGATGGTCCTTGGCAGGTTTGGGAACTGGGAAGGGTCAGGATATGGGGGTGATTCCAAGGCACCTCTGGGAAGCAGGATTAACAGCAAGGGAATGGCTGAAGGAAAGCTCTGGGCAGAGCCTGAGGAGGGTTAGGATGGATGGAAGAGACCTGGGAATATCTGTGGAGCTTTGAAGGATCAGCAGCTGCTCGGCTTTGCCGCTGGTCCCCTCTGAGAGGGGAAAAGTTGGGAGGATCCAACTCAACGTGTCGCTCTGTGGCCTTCGAGCCACCACGTGCAATTGTTGCTCTTCTGCTGGTTTTTTGTGAGCAGCAAAAGAAAACCTGAATTTTATGTTAGAATCTATCTTTTCCTACTTTTAAAAGTCCCTTTTTTAAAATTATTTATTGCACTGGAGGTGAGGCACTGATTTGCTGTTGGAAAGGGGAGAAGAAACGCTGAGCTCGTGCTGGTGAGCCCAGCGTTGAAATCCTGATGTTTTCTGACCCATCCCAAAAAGCTGGTCATGGATAAGGATTGCTGGCACTTCCTCAGGGTAGGAGAATGGTCTGTAGCATCCCACCTGTCTGCAACCAGGATGGGCTTAGCCTGGATTTGTAGCCTAGAAATTCTTGGCTGGGAGGGTGGGGAGACCCTGGCACAGGTTGCCCAGAGAGTTGTGGATTCCTCATTCCTGGAAGTGTCCAAGGCCAGGTGGGACGGGGCTTGGAGCAGTCTGGGATAGTGGAGGGTGTCCCTGCCCATGGCAGGGGGTTGGAATGAGATGGGCTTTAAGGTCCCTTCCAACCCAAACACTTCTGGAACTCCATGGATCCTGTTTGTGTGGTGGGACTGGGCACGGAGAGCACTGGCAGGACTGTGCCCATAAAAACACCCAGATATTGAGGGCACAGGTGGCACAGGCTTTTAAAACTGAATCATGCAAGAGTGTCAAACCCCATAAGACAAGAGGTCCTACTCTCCAGGGTCAGGATATCCATAACTTATTCAGGGAGTAAGAACCACCAGAGAAAATCATGGAATATCCTGAGTTGGAAGGGACCCACAAGGACCATCCAGTCCAACCCTTGGCTTTGTCCAGGACACTCCAACAATCCCACCCTGTCCCTCAGAGTGCTGTCCAAACCCTCCTGGAGCTCTGGCAGCCTTGGTGCTGTGCCCACTGCCCTGGGGAGCCTGGGCAGTGCCAACCACCCTCTGGGGAAAGAACCTTTTCCTAATAAATATAAAAGCAGCAGCCACCACTGCTCCCCATGTTATCTATTTGTGAGAAATGGACATTTTTTAGGGAAGCAGGAGAAGTGCAGGATCCTCCTTCAAAAATACTTATGACAATCCTCCTCCTTTCTGATAAAACCACTTGGATTTCACGCTCTGGCTTTTACTTTTGATTTCACACTCTGGCTTTTATTTTTGATTTCATACCCCGGGTTTTATTTTTAGCAGCTCCGCTGTGAAACCTTCCCCACCTAAACAGACCTTGCTCCGCTTTCCCCGGTGCTTCTGGCATAAAGTCAATAAACTTATAATAGGAGAAATCTCTGGAGAGTTGCACAGAACTTTATTAGGTTGACAACAAGTGGAAAAAATGCATTATAAGTTACATTTAAAGTGCACCGGCTCGAGGCACGAATCCATGTAGCAAACAAATCCAGGGATGTTCTCAGGGGGGAGCTTAAACCTGCAGATGGGAAGTGCTTCAGGGGGCATGGAATGCTCTGGTCCATCCTCCTGTGCCATGGCACGGCCAGCTGGGTTCAGATCACCCCCAGGAGGGGCTTCCTTCAGAGCAGGCTGGAAAATCATCCTTTGGAGACTCCCTTCAGTGCAGTGCTGGAATATGGGGTGATAAACACGGAATTAAACCTTCTGGTGACCCCAATCCAGCCTGAAGGACCTACAAGAGGAAAACAAACAGTAGGAGTGAGACTCATTGTTCAGAAAAGACCCATAAAACCTTCAAGGTGAGGCTGGATGAGCCCTGGAGTTCTCTGGGCCATGGAAGGTATCCCTGCCCATGGGAGGGGGTGGAATGAGATGATCTTTAAGGTCCCTTCCAGCCCAAACCATTCTGGGGTTCTAACAGAAGCCAGAGAGGTGAAAATTTATTAAAAAGTCCAAAATTGAAGTGAGATATGAGTTTTCGGGGACAGGTTTGCTTATGAGGGTGGGGTGAAGCAGATTCCGTGGGGTGCAGCACCTCGTGGGTGCCTGTTGCTGGAAGATTTGCCATTGTTAGAGTCCAAAAACTGAGTTTTCCTCTTTTTTCAGTGTTCTGTGCCAGTATTTTGGTGTTCAGTGGGCACCAGTGTGGTTTGCTGCAGGGTGAGGAGTGTTTAGGATCCATGGGAACGTGCAAGGGAACTTCTGGAGAACTTTTGGCTCTCCTGTGTGGTGGGCAGGGTGTTGACCGTGGTAAATCATAGACTCACAGCATGGTTTGGGTTGGAAGGGACCTTAAAGCCCATCCAGTGCCACCCCCTGCCACGGGCAGGGACACCTTCCACCAGTCCAGGTTGCTCCAACCTGGCCTTGGACACTTCCAGGGATCCAGGGGCAGCCACAGCTTCTCTGGGAAATCCATTTCAGTCCCTCCCCACCCTCCCAGCCAGGAATTCCTTCCCAATATCCCACCTATCCCTGCCCTCTGGCAGTTTAAACCCATCCCCCTTGTCCTGTCACTCCAGGCCTTTGCCCAAAGTCCTTCCAGCTTTCTCCCACACTGGTTGTCGTGGCTTTTTGGGATACCCCCTTTCCAGTCCTCCTGAGTCCATCTCAGCTCTTACTCTCAGAGATCCCAGGAGTGAGAGAATCATGGAATGGTTTGGGTTGGAAGGGACCTTAAAACCCATCTCATTCCACCCACCCCCTGCCATGGGCAGGGACACCTTCCACGAGCCCAGGCTGCTCCAACCTGTCCTTGGACATTTCCAGGGACCCAGGGGCAGCCACAGCAACCTGTGTCCCATGTGGGTGCAGAGGAATGCGTGGACACATTTTTAATTTGATTAAACTTGACACATTTTTAAGATGATGTAAATGCGCTAAAAGAAAATAATTTTATTTTTTTTTGTAACCTTAATTCCCCTCCCTGACAGAAAAATGCTTTGAACATCCTTCTTCTCACCGACACTGTCAGCAGGTTTTTAACCTTCCCCAAATCTGTTTTTAGCAGCGAAGAGAAATAATTTCAGTGTATAACACCTCTCCTTTCAGAAGGAAATTTAGCTCCTGAGAAGGGAAATCTGCCTCGAAATCCTTTTGTGTGTGCAGAGTGTGAAGCCCAGGACTTTATAATACCCCTGGTATTGGTAACTTGGCAACCCTTAAATCATGAAAGATTTACACAAGTGTTGCAGAGCTGGAAATGTTTTATGACATGTTCATTCACACTGAATCAGACTGTGCCTTTTTTGAGTTTCCCTTCTAGACAGTTATGCAAATGCAAGGAGACAGGAATGGATTTAAAGTGATTTTTCGGTGCTGGAAGATTAGCAGAGAGTGACAGACTGCCAGGAAACACTTGCTGCCTCTGCTCCTGCAGAATTCCGGCCCTGGGAGGGGTGGGATGGGCAGCAAGTGAGAAGAGGAAGGAAAAGATGAAGTTTTATCTTCGTTGCTGAATTATTTCTGTGCTCAGATGGGGTGATGGGGCTGGTTTGCAAGGTGGCTGTGCCAAAATTGTTATTTGAAGTGATTATAAAGAAATCCAGGGTAGGACTTGACTCTTCCAGTGTGCAGCTCCTGAAAATGAAAATTCCCACTGAAAATGAACTGGGAAACTTATCCTTTGGTGTCATCCAAAAACTGGACCCTGCAAACCCTCTGAAGTGGTAATTAGAGATAATTCTCTTAATTATGTGTTGCTTGTGTGGTTGGGTTTGTTTGCTTCCTCCAGGCCAGGTTGGAGGAGACTTGGAGCAACCTGGGCTAGTGGAAGGTGTCCCTGCCCATGGCAGGGGTTGGAATGAGGTGAATTTTCAAGTCACTTCCAACCCAAACAGTTGTGGGATTCTCATCCCAGACAGGGATTTATCCCATCCCATTTCTCCCCCGCCCCAAATCCCCCAAACTGGGAGTGAACTCCTCCAACCTGACTCTGCCCCTCAGGAGCTGCAAAGCTCAGCCCTCCCTCTGCTCTTTTAAAGACTGAATTACCCAGAGTATTTTTTTCTGTGCTTTTAACTCTCCTGCAGCTGCAGTTCTTAATGGATGATTAATTGGCTGAATGGAAAAGAGAAATTCATGGAAGTGACCTCCTGAATCAGAGCCTGGTCCCTGCTAACTCAGGCTGCTCATCACACAATCCCCCAGGATATTTGATATAATTTGCAAAGATTAATCCTTTAAAAGGACTGGAGCTGACAGGGACTGGTCCCTGCCACCAGCCTGGCTGTCCCTGCCACAGGTCAGAGGTATTTTGGACTTCACTTTGATTTATGAGCACTTTGTACATCCATATGTTCCCCGAAGGCCAAAGGAGCTGAAGAAATCCAGGAGATCCCCACTGTTTAATCAGATTTTGGAATTCAGTTCCGGGTCAGATTTTCATTTGGGATCTACCTGGCCTGTTTGAAACACTACTTTGCTTTGAAAAAAAAAAGATTAAAAATAATAGAAATTACCAAATAAATGCCAGAGGCTTCCCATTTTCCTTGGAGTGCACTTGGATTGCTTTTCCAGGGCTCTCTCAGTGTGCCTGCTGGCCCAGCTCAGGACATTAATTAGGAGATACCTGTGTCTGATCCTCAGGAAAACCCCAAAAGCACAAGAATTCCCTCAGCTCTGACAGCTCTTGCCCTGAGAACTCCCAACTGACCACAAGGCACTGGGATTGTCATCCTTGAAAACCTTTTCCTTATCTTCAGGACACTTCCCTCTCCCAGTTTTGGGGTTTTTTTCTGTCTCTCAAATACCTCTGAGAAGCTACAAGATCTCACCTCTCTCCTCCCGGGTCTGGATCATGGATTCATGGATCTCCAGCCATGACTTATGATTCTCCAGTGCACATAAAATCTCTTAATGTTGCTCTTTCACCCCCCTATCCCTGTAGTCCAGGCTTGTCTCCCTATTCCCATGAATTCCCTGGTGCCTTTCCATGGACATTCACCCCTTAAAATCATCAAAGATGACACCAGCTCTTCATCCATCCCTTTTCTTTCCTCTCCTTCCTTATTCCCTCCCCCAGTCCTGTGCTATGAGTACAACCACCCCCCAAAAAAACCCTCCAGCTGAGGGAATTTTTCTGCTGTAAAAGAAATCCCAGTTAATAACACAGGAGGTGTCACTTGGATTATTTTTTTTTATGGCCATTTTTGCAGCTCTTATTACACCTCAGATTTAGAACAGATTCCTCCTGATTGCTCGTAATTGCCAGGCTTTGGCACTTTACAAATCCTTAAAATATGCAGCTGGGGAAAAATAACTGTCCAGAAAGTCACTCTCACAGGGGGGAAATAATGAGGAATGGGGAGTGAAGAGGTAACGGGATTTCTGGGTGGTTGTAAACGTGTTTACAATCATATTTAAAAGCATCCCCATCTGGTGGCAGGGCATTCAGGACAGAAGGGGTTGGAATGTTGTGAATTAAATGAATTAAATAGTTCATGGAAAATGATGATCCATTTTGGAGCTGTAGGGACTTTCTGGCTGCTGGTGACGCCCTTCAGGAGGGTGGGAGGAACAAAAATGTGTGTGAACAACAAAAACGGGTGGAATCACGGAATTCCCGGCTGGGTGAGGCTGGAAAGGAGCTCTGGAGGTCACCTGGTCCTACTCCTGCTCGAGCAAGGCCATGAAGAGCCACTTGCCCAGGACTGTGTGGAGGTGGTTTGGGAATATCTGCGAGGACGGCGACTCCACAACCTCCCTGGGCAACCTGGCCCAGGGCTCAGAATCCCAGAATCTGCTGACTTGGAAGGGACCCCCAAGGATCATCCAGCCCAGGATCATCCAGTCCAACTCCTGGCCCTGCACAGGCCCATCCCCAAGAGTCACACCCTGGGCCTGAGAGGATCATCCAGACATTCTTGGAGCTCTGGCAGCCTTGGGGCCGTGCCCACTGCCCTGGGGAGCCTGGGCAGTACCAACCACCCTTGGGGGAAGAACTTTTTCCTGAGATCCAACCTAAACCTGCCCTGGCACAGCTCCAGCCATTCCCTTGGGTCTTCCTCTTCCCCTCACAGGGAAAATCCAGCAAAACAGTTTCCTGGTGTTCCATTTGGGCCCATTGCATTTGGTCCTGCAAAGAGACACTGCTGAGAAAAGCCTGGTCCATCCTCCCTGGAAATCTCTGAGAACAGCCTGGCTTCATCTTCTGTGGATAACTCTGAGGAGAGCCTGGCTCCATCTTTTCTTCACCCTCTCTTCAGGTATTAACTCACTTTGATAAGATCCTACAGAGTCTTCCCTTCTCTGGGCTCAGCATTCCCATCTCTCTCAGCCTCTCGTCATAGGAGAGATATTCCAGCCCCTTAATCATCCCTTGGGAAATCTCCAGCATGTCCATGTCTCTCTCTCACCCTGAGGAGCCCAGAACTGGACACAGCACTCCAGGTGTGGCCTCCCCAGGATCAGCTCCCTGGAGCTCCTGGGAAAATGCTTTATGTGCAGTGAGGGTGTCACTCCCTTCTCCAGCAGGGACACGTTGAGGGCTCATGTTCAACCACTTGTGTCCTTCTCTCTGAGCTGCTGTGGTGGCCCCCAGTGTCTATGGATACATGGAAATGTTCTTCCTCAGGTGCAGGACTTTGTGCTTCTCCTTGTTGAACCGGAAAGAAAAATCTCTTAATATTTTTGCATTAAGAATTCAATTCCCTCAGTTGCCTCTCAAAAACGTTATCAAGGTTTTTCTCTGCATTACAAGGCAGAGAAAATGCACTTTGTGTAGGTCCTGTGGGGAGCTGGGTCGTGTTCTGTGATGTGTTTTGGCTCCTAGAGCGATCCATGTGTAGGATGGTGTACCATCCTACACAGGAATACCACTGTATTCTCCAGGGAAGACATACCTGCAGTTAGAATCATAGAATCATGGAATCACAGAATCAGCTGGGTTGGAAGGGACCTCCAAGATCATCCAGTCCAACCCTTGATCCAACCCCGCCGTGGTTCCCAGCCCATGGCACTGATGCCACATCCAGTCTGTCCTTAAACACCTCCAGGGACGGAGAATCCCCCCCTTCCCTGGGCAGCCCATTCCAATGGCTCAGCACCCTCTCTGCAAAGAAATTCTTCCTGATCTCCAACCTCCCCCTCCCCTGGCCCAGCTGCAGACCCAGCCCTCTTGTCTTGCTGAGAGTTGCCTGGGAAAAGAGACCAACCCCCCCCGGCTCCCCCCTCCTGGCAGGGAGTTGCAGAGAGTGAGGAGGTCTCCCCTGAGCCTCCTCCTCTCCAGGCTGAGCCCCCCCAGCTCCCTCAGCCTCTCCTCCCAGCACTTGTGCTCCAGTCCCTTCCCCAGCCTCGTTGCTCTCCTCTGCCCCTGCTCCAGCCCCTCCAGGGCCTTCCTGAGCTGAGGGCCCAGAACTGGACCCAGCACTCCAGGGGTGGCCTCCCCAGCGCTGAGTCCAGGGCAGGAATCCCTTCCCTGGCCCTGTTGGCCCCCCTGTTCCTGAGCCAGGCCAGGATCCCTTGGCCCTCTTGTCCCCCTGGGCACACTCTGGCTCCTGTTCAGCTCCCTGTCCATCCCCACTCCCAGCTCCCTTCCTGCCTGGCTGCTCTCCAGCCCCTCTGGCCCAGCCTGGAGCTGCCGGGGGTTGTTGTGGCCAAAGGGCAGGACCCGGCCCTTGGCCTGCTGGAACCTCATCCCCTTGGAATCAGCCCATGGATCCAGCCTGGGCAGGTCCCTCTGCAGAGCCCTCCTGCCTTCCAGCTGATGGACACTCCCCCCCAGCTTGGTGTCATCTGCACATTTACTGATGAGTTCATAGAAATGAGCTCTTCAAAGTATCGAGGAAACCTTTCTCCAACATGGAAACGGGGTGGGAAGATGTAACAAAGCGTGAGGTTGGCCCAGATGAGGGAGAAAATACATGTGCAGGGTATGACCTGTGTGGGGATATTTATTGATGGGGGTGTTTCCATCCTCAGGTTCAAGAACATGCTCGTAAATATTCCCTAAATGTTTCTGGTGAGGCTCCGGCTTTCCCCGTGTGTTTTATTGGAGAGGTGGAGACACTTCCAGTGACAAGTAAATCTTCCTGCTGATCCCTCTAACCTGTTGTTTTCCATCTTTCCTGTGAATAACTGCGGGGGGTGTGAGGGATTGTTGTCGAGCTTCTCGTGAACCCCTCAGTGTCAAGGATAATAATGTGTGTAATGGAGAAATATCACAAATACTTGTTACAAACGTGACTCCTCTTCAATATTCAAATTAATGAAATAAGGTATAGATTATATGAACTGTAGATAAATTCATGTTAGTGCCTAGAACAAGACATAAAAGGCTTAAAGGCAAAGCTCCCGTTCCAAGCATACACCCCTCAGAATAAAACTGTTCTTGGTCAATTCATCAATGCCTTTTTAAAACAGGGGTATAGGGATAAAGCCATAATTTTTTGAAATTTTTAATACAATAATGAGAACTCATACCCATATTTATTAAGTCATGAGCTCCAGTCTAAGTACTCACCATGGGTGGACTTCTTTTGGGCACTGCTGAGGATTTTGGTGGCTGCTCTGCCTCCTGTGCCATATTTTTCCACCCCAAAACTCTGCTTTTGGAGCTCTGGGGAGCGCTCTGATTGCTTGGACTGCTCCTGCAGCACTTGGGAGTCCTTCCCACATCAGTGGTGATTAAACAACCCTTCCCAGGAGCTGGTGAGGTGGCAAATGCTGTGATTACCAAGCTGATATCCCGGGATTGCTATTGAGAATCAAATTGGGTGATTTGCCTTGGGCTGATTAGGCCAGATGTGCAGGACATTTTTAATAAACCGCACAACAATCGGGATGATTTGCTGGGAAACCTGAAGAGAATGGATTCATAAATTCAAAATTCAAGGAAATAAAGTCCTTGAGAGTGGTGTGTTCTGGCAGGTGGACGGCGGGACTAAGAAGGTGACTTGGAGAATTATTAAACCCCAAGGGATCGATCTTGGGGCAGGAAACATCCAAGAGGCAAATTCCTGGAGTCTGGGAATAATATTTGGAGGACACATCTCTGCCTGTTTGCCTTGGGCTCTGCTTTGGAAACGAGAAACTGGGAAAGAGTTGGAATTTTTCTAATTGGATTTAGTTGATGTGGTTGCTCGAGTATTTTATGTGTTTTGCATATTTAATATTTTATATGTTCCAGATCAGTGGGCAAATAGAAAGAGAGAAGTGGGCAGCCAAAATGTTGGTTTTCCAGGATCCAAGAAGGATAACACTGGCAAAAGCCTTGCTTGGAAAGGAAGAGTGGGAAGGGACATGACAGGAAAAATAGGAAGAAACAGAAAAATTAGGAAAACATAGAAAAATAAGAAAAATATAGGAAAAATAGAAAAATATAGGAAAAACAGGGAAAAAAGAAAAATATAGGGAAAATATAAAAATAAAAAATAGAAAAATAGAAAAATAGAAAAAAGAAAAATAGAGGAAAAATAGGAAAATATAAAAATAAATAGAAAGATATAGGAAAAATAGAAAAATAGAAAAATAGAAAAATACCAAAAATAGAAAAATACCAAAAATAGAAAAAGAGAAAAAAAATAAAAAAATAGAAAAAAGAAAAATACAGGAAAAAATAGAAAAATAGGAATAAATAGAAAAATATAGGAAAAATATAAAAATAAAAAAATAGAAAAATAGGAAAAATAGGAAAAATAGAAAAATAGAAACAATAGAAAAACAAAAAAAAGAAAAATACAGGAAAAAATAGAAAAAATAGGAATAAATAGAAAAAATATAGGAAAAATAGAAAAATAGAAAAAAGAAAAATGTAGGAAAAATAGAAAAAATAGAAAAATATAGAAAAATAAAAAATAGAAAAAAGTAAAAAAACAGGAAAAAAATAGAAAAATTAGAAAAAAGAAAAATACAGGAAAAATAGAAAAATATAAGAATAAATAGAAAATATATAGGAAAAATATAAAAATAAAAAAATAGGAAAATAGGAAAAATAGCAAAAATAGAAAAATAGAAAAAATAGAAAAACAAAAAATAGAAAAATACAGGAAAATAGAAAAAATAGGAATAAATAGAAAAAATATAGGAAAAATATAAAAATAGAAAAAAGAAAAATATAGGAAAAAATAGAAAAAATAGAAAAATAAAAAATAGAAAAAATAAAAAAACAGGAAAGAAATAGAAAAAAGAGAAAAATAGAAAAAATAGAAAAAAGAAAAATATAGGAAAAATAGAAAAAATAGAAAAATATAAAAAATAGAGAAAAGCATAAACCCAAAT